>NC_091314.1:26965019-26990019 GCF_038502225.1 Cherax quadricarinatus
GGCCTATTTAAATTTTGAGAGAGTATTCGTGCAGCCTGCAGGTTGAGTAGCCTGCAGAAGAAGATGGATGGGGGGTGTCATGAAGCCTCCCTGTTTATAAATGTTTATATATTTTGTGTTACGCACTAGTAACAGTGTGCTAGTGAGCCAATGTGAGTGAGTAAAGGTGATGTCGTATGTATAGGTGAGTTTTTGGGTCCTTCCTTATAATAAATTATTGATTAATTAATGCTTCACATTTAATGTGAAGGTACAAGCTGGCTCTAGAGTGGTTTCTTTTTCTATTTTAAGTAATATAAATGCCCCTAAACATAGCAGGTTGTTTACGTTATGCAGCCAAAAAAGCGCACAACACACAGGAAAAGTCTACACTTGGTTCCTACCATCTGGGATCTCACACGGATAACCAGGAAAGGCAGAACAGCAACACATTCAACCAACAAGATACTGGATCCTGGAGGTCAACACTGTGGACATAACTTCCAGGTATCTCACATTACACCTGCCTAGCTGATACCCTAACCTATTTACAACACAGAAACGTGAGCTGGGAGTTTCAGCAGTCATTCCACATCACAAGAAGTTAAAGACTCAGATGAGCCACAGGGATGTCAAGAAGTATTTCTTTAGTTTCAGGATGGTCGATAAGCGGAATAGCTTTGACGAAGAAATTGTGGAGGTAGCCTCTATACATAGTTTTAAGAGAAGGTACGGCAGTGTCCCAAAGGCTATGAGGGATCGAATCTCGCAAAGTGACAAGCTGAGAGGCGTGGCCAAGAGCTAAGACTCGACCCTTAAAACCATATATGGGTGAGTAAATACAGGTGAACAAACGCACACACACACACACACACACACACACACACACACACACACACACACACACACACACAAGTGCAGTGATGTATAACCCACCATAGAACAGCAGGAGGCCAAGGCAAGAGTATGATGAGAGTACCAGAGCAATGGTTGACACACTGGCTGAAGTCGCCAGAAGGGCTCATGTGAGTAAGGCAAAGCTCCTGATTGTGGGTGACTTCAATCACAAAGAAATTGACTGGGAGAACTTGGAGCCACGTGGGGGCCCAGAAACGTGGAGGTCTAGGATGATGGAGGTGGTACTGGAAAACCTCATGTACCAACACGTAAGGGACACTACCAGAGAGAGAGGAGAGGATGAATCAGCAAGACTGGACCTAGTATTCACTTTGAGTAGTGCAGATACTGAGGACATCACATATGAAAGACCCCTCGGGGCCAGTGAACATGTGGTTCTTAGCTTCGAATACATAGTAGAGTTACAAGTGGAGAGGGAAGCAGGAAGGGCAGGACGAATGAAGCCAAACTACAAGAGAGGGGACTACAGAGGCATGAAGAATTTCCTGCACGAGGTTCAGTGGGACAGAGCACCGGCAGGGAAGTCAGGCAATGAGATGATGGAATATGCAACAACAACATGCATAGAAGCCGAGGAAAGGTTTGTACCAAAGGGTAACAGAAATAACGAGAAGGCCCGGATAAGCCCTTGGTTCACTCAAAGGTGTAGAGAGGCCAAAACCAAGTGTGCTTGGAATGGAAGAAGTATAGAAGGCAAAGGACCCAGGAGAATAAGTAGAGCAGTCCTAGAGGCAGGAATGATTATGCACAGGTAAGAAAGAAGGCCCAACAACAATACGAAAATGACATAGCAGTGAAAGCCAAATCTGACCCGAAGCTGTTGTACAGCCACATTAGGAGGAAAAGAACAGTCAAGGACCAGGTAATCAGGCTGAGGAAGGAAGAAGGGGAGATCACAAGAAACGACCGATAAGTATGTGAGAAGCTCAACATGAGATTCAAAGAAGTGTTCACAGAGGAGACAGAAGGGACTCCGGAAAGACGGAGAGGTGGGGTACATCATCAAGTGTTAGATACAACACATACAACCGAGGAAGAAGTGAAGAGGCTTTTAAGCGAGCTAGATACCTCAAAGGTGATGGGGCTGGATAACATCTCTCCATGGGTCCTGAGAGAGGGAGCAGAGGAACTATGTGTGCCACTAACAACAATCTTCAACACATCTATCGAAACAGGGAGACTACCTGAGGTATGGAAGACAGCAAATGTAGTCCCAATTTTAAAAAAAGGAGACAGACAAGAAGTATTAAACTACAGACTAGTGTCACTGACATGTATAATATGCAAAGTCATGGAGAAGATTATCATGAAAAGAGTGGTGGAGCACCCAGAAAGGAATGAGCTTATCAACGACAACCAGCACGGTTTCAGGGAAGGGAAATCCTGTGTCACAAACCTACTGGAGTTCTATGATAGGGTGACAACAGTAAGACAAGAGAGAGGGATGGGTAGATTAAGTCTTCTTGGAGTTAAGAATTCTTTTGATACAGTTCCACACGAGAGATTAGTGCATAAGCTGGAGGACCAGGTAGGTATAACAAGGAAGGCACTGCAATGGATCAGGGAATACCTGTCGGGAAGACATCAGCGAGTCACGGTACGTGACGAGGTGTCAGAGTGGGCGCCTGTGATGAGCGGGGTTCCACAGGGGTCAGTCCTACGACTGGTGCTGTTTCTGGTATATGTGAGCGACAAAACAGAAGAAATAGACTCAAAAGTGTCCTTGTTTGCTGATGATGTGAAGTTGATGAGAATAATTCAATCGGACGAGGACCAGGCAGAACTACATAGGGATCTGGACAGGTTGCATGCTTGGTCCAGAAACTGGCTCCTGAAGTTCAACCCCACCAAGTACAAAGCCATGAAGATTAGGGAAAGGCAAAGAAGACCGCAGACAGAGTACAGTCTGGGGTGATTATAAAACTAGGCACATCTCCTGAGGCGCAAATCAACCAAATAATTGCTGCAGCATATGGGCGCCTAGCCAACCTAAGAATAGCATTCCGACATCTCAACAAGGAATCGTTCAGGACCCTGTACACCGAGTATGTCAGGCCTTTATTGGAGTATGCAGCACCAGTTTGGAAGCCACACCTAGCCAAGCATGTAAGGATATTATAGAAAGTGCAAAGGTTTGCAACAACACTAGTCCCGGAGCTACGAGCAGAGGTTAAGGGAAATCGATCTGACGACACTAGAGGACAGAAGAGATAGGGGGGATATGATAACGACATATAAAATACTGAGATGAATTGACAAGGTGGACAGAGACAGGATGTTCCAGAGATGTGACACAGCAACAAGGGGACACAGCTGGAAGTTGAAAACTCAGATAAACCACAGGGATGTTAGGAAGTATTTCTTCAGCCACAGAGTTGTCGGGAAGTGGAACAGTATGGGAAGTGATGTAGCGGAGGCAGGATCTATACAAAACTTTATGAATAGATATAATAAAGCTCCTGGAGTGGGATGAGTGATCTAGTAGCGGCCAGCGAAGAGGCGGGGCCAGGAGCTGTGACTCGACCCTTGCAACCACAACTAGGTGAATACTCACACACATACAAACTGTAAACTTGCTCAACATGAAGATAAAATACAGTGTATAAACAAACTCCTGAGAGGGATTAGTGTACAGATAAAGACGGAGTTAAGTGTTAGAAAAACTTGTCCATCTCCAGACTGAGAGTAAAATGTGTTCTTGTTAGTGTTAGTGTTAGCGTTAGTGCTAGTGTTCTTGTTAGTGTTAGTGTTAGTGTTAGTGTTAGTGTTAGTGTTAGTGTTAGTGTTAGTGTTAGCGTTAGTGTTAGTGTTAGTGTTAGTGTTAGTGTTCTTGTTAGTGTTAGTGTTAGTGTTAGTGTTAGTGTTAGTGTTAGTGTTCTTGTTAGTGTTAGTGTTAGTGTTAGTGTTAGTGTTAGTGTTAGTGTTCTTGTTAGTGTTAGTGTTAGTGTTAGTGTTAGTGTTAGTGTTCTTGTTAGTGTTAGTGTTAGTGTTAGTGTTAGTGTTAGTGTTAGTGTTCTTGTTAGTGTTAGTGTTAGTGTTAGTGTTAGTGTTAGTGTTCTTGTTAGTGTTAGTGTTAGTGTTAGTGTTAGCGTTAGTGTTAGTGTTAGTGTTAGTGTTAGTGTTCTTGTTAGTGTTAGTGTTAGTGTTAGTGTTAGTGTTAGTGTTAGTGTTCTTGTTAGTGTTAGTGTTAGTGTTAGTGTTAGTGTTAGTGTTAGTGTTCTTGTTAGTGTTAGTGTTAGTGTTAGTGTTAGTGTTAGTGTTAGTGTTCTTGTTAGTGTTAGTGTTAGTGTTAGTGTTAGTGTTAGTGTTAGTGTTAGTGTTAGTGTTCTTGTTAGTGTTAGTGTTAGTGTTAGTGCTAGTGTTCTTGTTAGTGTTAGTGTTAGTGTTAGTGTTACTGTTAGTGTTAGTGTTAGCGTTAGTGTTAGTGTTAGTGTTAGTGTTAGTGTTAGTGTTAGTGTTAGTGTTAGTGTTACTGTTAGTGTTAGCGTTAGTGTTACTGTTAGTGTTAGTGTTAGCGTTAGTGTTAGTGTTAGTGTTAGTGTTAGTGTTAGTGTTCTTGTTAGTGTTAGAGTTAGTGTTAGTGTTCTTGTTAGTGTTAGTGTTAGTGTTAGTGTTAGTGTTCTTGTTAGTGTTAGTGTTAGCGTTAGTGCTAGTGTTCTTGTTAGTGTTAGTGTTAGCGTTAGTGTTAGTGTTAGTGTTAGTGTTAGTGTTAGTGTTAGTGTTAGTGTAGAGATAAACACAGAGTTAAGTGTTAGAAAAACTTGTCCATCTCCAGACTGAGAGTAAAATGTGTCCTTGTTAGTGTTAGTGCCAGTGTTAGTGTTAGGTTAGTGTTAGTGCTAGTGTTAGTGTTAGTGTTAGTGTTAGTGTTAGTGCTAGTGTTAGTGTTAGTGTTAGTGTTAGTGTTAGGTTAGTGTTAGTGCTAGTGTTAGTGTTAGTGTTAGTGTTAGTGTTAGTGTTAGGTTAGTGTTAGTGCTAGTGTTAGTGTTAGTGTTAGTGTTAGCGTTAGTGTTAGTGTTAGTGTTAGTGTTAGTGTTAGCGTTAGTGTTAGTGTTAGTGTCAGTGTTAGTGTTAGTGTTAGCGTTAGTGTTAGTGTTAGTGTTAGTGTTAGTGTTAGCGTAAGCGTTAGTGTTAGTGCTAGTGTTAGTGTTAGCGTTAGTGTTAGTGTTAGTGTTAGTGTTAGTGTTAGTGTTAGTGTTCTTGTTAGTGTTAGTGTTAGTGTTCTTGTTAGTGTTAGTGTTAGTGTTCTTGTTAGTGTTAGTGTTAGTGTTAGTATTAGTGTTAGCGTTAGTGTTAGTGTTAGTGTTAGTGTTAGTGTTAGTGTTAGTGTTAGCGTTAGTGTTAGTGTTAGTGTTAGTGTTAGTGTTCTTGTTAGTGTTAGAGTTAGTGTTAGTGTTCTTGTTAGTGTTAGTGTTAGTGTTAGTGTTAGTGCTAGTGTTAGTGTTAGTGTTAGTGTTCTTGTTAGTGTTAGTGTTAGTGTTAGTGTTAGTGTTAGTGTTAGTGTTCTTGTTAGTGTTAGTGTTAGTGTTAGTGTTAGCGTTAGTGTTAGTGTTAGTGTTAGTGTTCTTGTTAGTGTTAGTGTTAGTGCTAGTGTTAGTGTTAGTGTTAGTGTTAGTGTTAGTGTTAGTGTTCTTGTTAGTGTTAGTGTTCTTGTTAGTGTTAGTGTTAGTGCTAGTGTTAGTGTTAGTGTTAGTGTTCTTGTTAGTGTTAGTGTTAGTGTTCTTGTTAGTGTTAGTGTTAGTGCTAGTGTTAGTGTTAGTGTTAGTGTTCTTGTTAGTGTTCTTGTTAGTGTTAGTGTTAGTGTTAGTGCTAGTGTTAGTGTTAGTGTTAGTGTTAGTGCTAGTGTTAGTGTTAGTGTTAGTGTTAGTGTTAGTGCTAGTGTTAGTGTTAGTGTTAGTGCTAGTGTTAGTGTTAGTGTTAGTGTTCTTGTTAGTGTTAGTGTTAGTGTTAGTGTTATTGTTATTGTTAGTGTTAGTGCTAGTGTTCTTGTTAGTGTTAGTGTTAGTGTTCTTGTTAGTGTTAGTGTTCTTGTTAGTGTTAGTGTTAGTGTTCTTGTTAGTGTTAATGTTCTTGTTAGTGTTAGTGTTCTTCTTAGTGTTAGTGTTAGTGTTCTTGTTAGTGTTAGTGTTAGTGTTATTGTTAGTGTTAGTGTTAGTGTTCTTGTTAGTGTTAGTGCTAGTGTTCTTGTTAGTGTTAGTGTTCTTGTTAGTGTTAGTGTTAGTGTTAGTGTTATTGTTAGTGTTAGTGTTAGTGTTAGTGCTAGTGTTAGTGTTAGTGTTAGTGTTAGTGTTAGTGTTATTGTTAGTGTTAGTGTTAGTGCTAGTGTTTTTGTTAGTGTTAGTGTTAGTGTTCATGTTAGTGTTAGTGTTAGTGTTTTTGTTAGTGTTAGTGTTAGTGTTAGTGTTAGTGTTCTTGTTAGTGTTAGTGTTAGTGTTCTTGTTAGTGTTAGTGTTAGTGTTAGTGTTATTGTTAGTGTTAGTGTTAGTGTTAATGTTCTTGTTAGTGTTAGTGTTAGTGTTCTTGTTAGTGTTAGTGTTAGTGTTCTTGTTAGTTTTAGTGTTAGTGTTAGTGTTAGTGTTCTTGTTAGTGCTAGTGTTAGTGTTAGTATTAGTGTTAGTGTTAGTGTTCTTGTTAGTGTTAGTGTTCTTGTTAGTGTTAGTGGTAGTGTTAGTGTTAGTGTTCTTGTTAGTGTTAGTGTTAGTGTTAGTGTTAGTGTTAGTGTTAGTGTTTTTGTTAGTGTTAGTGTTATTGTTAGTGTTAGTGTTCTTGTTAGTGTTAGTGTTAGTGTTAGTGCTAGTGTTCTTGTTAGTGTTAGTGTTCTTGTTAGTGTTAGTGTTAGTGTCCTTGTTAGTGTTAGTGTTCTTGTTAGTGTTAGTGTTAGCGTTCTTGTTAGTGTTAGTGTTAGTGTCCTTGTTAGTGTTAGTGTTAGTGTTCTTGTTAGTGTTAGTGTTAGTGTTAGTGTTAGTGCTAGTGTTCTTGTTAGTGTTAGTGTTAGTGTTCTTGTTATTGTTAGTGTTAGTGCTAGTGTTCTTGTTAGTGTTAGTGTTAGTGTTCTTGTTAGTGTTAGTGTTAGTGTTCTTGTTAGTGTTAGTGTTAGTGTTAGTGTTCTTGTTAGTGTTAGTGTTAGTGTTCTTGTTAGTGTTATTGTTAGTGTTAGTGTTAGTGTTAGTGTTCTTGTTAGTGTTAGTGTTAGTGCTAGTGTTCTTGTTAGTGTTAGTGTTAGTGTTCTTGTTAGTGTTAGTGTTCTTGTTAGTGTTAGTGTTAGTGTTCTTGTTAGTGTTAGTATTAGTGTTCTTGTTAGTGTTAGTGTTAGTGTTAGTGCTAGTGTTCTTGGTAGTGTTAGTGTTAGTGTTCTCGTTAGTGTTAGTGTTAGTGTCCTTGTTAGTGTTAGTGTTAGTGTTAGTGTTCTTGTTAGTGTTAGTGTTAGTGTTAGTGTCAATGTTAGTGTTAGTGTTCTTGTTAGTGTTAGTGTTCTTGTTAGTGTCCTTGTTAGTGTTAGTGTTCCTGTTAGTGTTAGTGTTCTTGTTAGTGTTAGTGTTAGTGTTCTTGTTAGTGTAAGTGTTAGTGTTCTTGTTAGTGTTAGTGTTAGTGTTAGTGTTAGAGTTCTTGTTAGTGTTAGTGTTAGTGTTAGTGTTAGAGTTCTTGTTAGTGTTAGTGTCCTTGTTAGTGTTAGTGTTATTGTTAGTGTTAGTGTTCTTGTTAGTGTTAGTGTTATTGTTAGTGTTAGTGTCCTTGTTAGTGTTAGTGTTAGTGTTAGTATTAGTGTTCTTGTTAGTGTTAGTGTTAGAGTTCTTGTTAGTGTTAGTGTTAGTGTCCTTGTTAGTGTTAGTGTTCTTGTTAGTGTTAGTGTTAGTGTTAGTGTTAGTGTTAGTGTTAGTCTTAGTGTTCTTGTTAGTGTTAGTGTTAGTGTTCTTGTTAGTGTTAGTGTTAGTGTTAGTGTTCTTGTTAGTGTTAGTGTTAGTGTTAGTGTTAGCGTTCTTGTTAGTGTTAGTGTTAGTGTTAGTGTTAGTCTTAGTCTTAGTCTTAGTGTTAGTGTTCTTGTTAGTGTTAGTGTTAGTGTTAGTGTCCTTGTTAGTGTTAGTGTTAGTGTTCTTGTTAGTGTTAGTGTTAGTGTTCTTGTTAGTGTTAGTGTTAGTGTTCTTGTTAGTGTTAGTGTTAGTATTAGTCTTAGTGTTAGTGTTCTTGTTAGTGTTAGTGTTAGTGTTAGTGTTCTTGTTAGTGTTAGTGTTAGTGTTCTTGTTAGTGTTAGTGTTAGTGTTAGTGTTCTTGTTAGTGTTAGTGTTAGTGTTAGTGTTAGAGTTCTTGTTAGTGTTAGTGTCCTTGTTAGTGTTAGTGTTATTGTTAGTGTTAGTGTTCTTGTTAGTGTTAGTGTTAGTGTTCTTGTTAGTGTTAGTGTTCTTGTTAGTGTTAGTGTTAGTGTTAGTGTTCTTGTTAGTGTTAGTGTTAGTGTTAGTGTTAGTGTTAGTGTTCTTGTTAATGTTAGTGTTAGTGGTAGTGTGTGTGTTAGTGGTAGTGTGTGTGTTAGTGTTAGTGTGTGTGTTAGTGTTAGTGTCCTTGTTAGTGTTGGTGTTTTTCTTAGTGTTAGTGTTAGTGTGTGTGTTAGTGTTAGTGTTCTTGTTAGTGTTAGTGTCCTTGTTAGTGTTAGTGTTAGTATTAGTGTTAGTGTTAGTGTTAGTGTTCTTGTTAGTGTTAGTGTTAGTGTTAGTGTTCTTGTTAGTGTTAGTGTTAGTGTTCTAGTTAGTGTTAGTGTTAGTGTGTGTGTTAGTGTTAGTGTTAGTGTCCTTGTTAGTGTTAGTGTTAGTGTCCTATTTAGTGTTAGTGTCAGTGTCCTTGTTAGTGCTAGTGTTAGTGTTAGTGTTCTTGTTAGTGTTAGTGTCCTTGTTAGTGTTAGTGTTAGTGTTAGTGTTCTTGTTAGTGTTAGTGTTAGTGTTAGTCTTAGTGTTAGTGTTCTTGTTAGTGTTAGTGTTAGTGTTCTTGTTAGTGTTAGTGTTAGTGTTAGTGTTCTTGTTAGTGTTAGTTTTAGTGTTCTTGTTAGTGTTAGTGTTAGTGTTAGAGTTCTTGTTAGTGTTAGTGTCCTTGTTAGTGTTAGTGTTATTGTTAGTGTTAGTGTTCTTGTTAGTGTTAGTGTTAGTGTTCTTGTTAGCGTTAGTGTTAGTGTTAGTGTTCTTGTTAGTGTTAGTGTTAGTGTTAGTGTTAGTGTTAGTGTTCTTGTTAGTGTTAGTGTTAGTGGTAGTGTTCTTGTTAGTGTAAGTGTTAGTGTTCTTGTTAGTGTTAGTGTTAGTGTTAGAGTTCTTGTTAGTGTTAGTGTTAGTGTTAGTGTTAGAGTTCTTGTTAGTGTTAGTGTCCTTGTTAGTGTTAGTGTTATTGTTAGTGTTAGTGTTCTTGTTAGTGTTAGTGTTATTGTTAGTGTTAGTGTCCTTCTTAGTGTTAGTGTTAGTGTTAGTATTAGTGTTCTTGTTAGTGTTAGTGTTAGAGTTCTTGTTAGTGTTAGTGTTAGTGTCCTTGTTAGTGTTAGTGTTCTTGTTAGTGTTAGTGTTAGTGTTAGTGTTAGTGTTAGTGTTAGTGTTAGTCTTAGTGTTCTTGTTAGTGTTAGTGTTAGTGTTCTTGTTAGTGTTAGTGTTAGTGTTCTTGTTAGTGTTAGTGTTAGTGTTAGTGTTAGCGTTCTTGTTAGTGTTAGTGTTAGTGTTAGTGTTAGTCTTAGTCTTAGTCTTAGTGTTAGTGTTCTTGTTAGTGTTAGTGTTAGTGTTAGTGTCCTTGTTAGTGTTAGTGTTAGTGTTCTTGTTAGTGTTAGTGTTAGTGTTCTTGTTAGTGTTAGTGTTAGTGTTCTTGTTAGTGTTAGTGTTAGTATTAGTCTTAGTGTTAGTGTTCTTGTTAGTGTTAGTGTTAGTGTTAGTGTTCTTGTTAGTGTTAGTGTTAGTGTTCTTGTTAGTGTTAGTGTTAGTGTTAGTGTTCTTGTTAGCGTTAGTGTTAGTGTTAGAGTTCTTGTTAGTGTTAGTGTCCTTGTTAGTGTTAGTGTTATTGTTAGTGTTAGTGTTCTTGTTAGTGTTAGTGTTAGTGTTCTTGTTAGCGTTAGTGTTAGTGTTAGTGTTCTTGTTAGTGTTAGTGTTAGTGTTAGTGTTCTTGTTAGTGTTAGTGTTAGTGTTAGTGTTAGTGTTAGTGTTCTTGTTAGTGTTAGTGTTAGTGGTAGTGTGTGTGTTAGTGGTAGTGTGTGTGTTAGTGTTAGTGTGTGTGTTAGTGTTAGTGTCCTTGTTAGTGTTAGTGTTTTTCTTAGTGTTAGTGTTAGTGTGTGTGTTAGTGTTAGTGTTCTTGTTAGTGTTAGTGTCCTTGTTAGTGTTAGTGTTAGTATTAGTGTTAGTGTTAGTGTTAGTGTTCTTGTTAGTGTTAGTGTTAGTGTTAGTGTTCTTGTTAGTGTTAGTGATAGTGTTCTAGTTAGTGTTAGTGTTAGTGTGTGTGTTAGTGTTAGTGTTAGTGTCCTTGTTAGTGTTAGTGTTAGTGTCCTAGTTAGTGTTAGTGTCAGTGTCCTTGTTAGTGCTAGTGTTAGTGTTAGTGTTCTTGTTAGTGTTAGTGTCCTTGTTAGTGTTAGTGTTAGTGTTAGTGTTCTTGTTAGTGTTAGTGTTAGTGTTAGTCTTAGTGTTAGTGTTCTTGTTAGTGTTAGTGTTAGTGTTCTTGTTAGTGTTAGTGTTAGTGTTAGTGTTCTTGTTAGTGTTAGTGTTAGTGTTAGTGTTAGTGTTCTTGTTAGTGTTAGTGTTAGTGTTAGAGTTCTTGTTAGTGTTAGTGTCCTTGTTAGTGTTAGTGTTATTGTTAGTGTTAGTGTTCTTGTTAGTGTTAGTGTTAGTGTTCTTGTTAGCGTTAGTGTTAGTGTTCTTGTTAGTGTTAGTGTTCTTGTTAGTGTTAGTGTTAGTGTTAGTGTTAGTGTTCTTGTTAGTGTTAGTGTTAGTGGTAGTGTGTGTGTTAGTGGTAGTGTGTGTTAGTGTTAGTGTGTGTGTTAGTGTTAGTGTCCTTGTTAGTGTTAGTGTTTTTCTTAGTGTTAGTGTTAATGTTAGTGTGTGTGTTAGTGTTAGTGTTAGTGTTCTTGTTAGTGTTAGTGTCCTTGTTAGTGTTAGTGTTAGTATTAGTGTTAGTGTTAGTGTTAGTGTTCTTGTTAGTGTTAGTGTCCTTGTTAGTGTTAGTGTTAGTGTTCTTGTTAGTGTTAGTGTTAGTGTGTGTTAGTGTTAGTGTCCTTGTTAGTGTTAGTGTTAGTGTCGTTGTTAGTTTTAGTGTCAGTGTCCTTGTTAGTGCTAGTGTTAGTGTTAGTGTTCTTGTTAGTGTTAGTGTCCTTGTTAGTGTTAGTGTTAGTGTTAGTATTAGTGTTAGCGTTAGTGTTCTTGTTAGTATTAATGTTAGTGTTAGTGTTAGTGTTTTTGTTAGTGTTAGTGTTAGTGTTCTTGTTATTGTTAGTGTCCTTGTTAGTGTTAGTGTTAATGTTAGTGTTAGTGTTAGTGTTAGTGCTAGTGTTAGTGTTAGTGTTCGTGTTAGTCTTAGTGTTAGTATTAGTGTTAGTATTAGTGTCAGTGTTAGTGTTAGTGTTAGTGCTAGTGTTAGTGTTAGTGTTAGTGTTAGTGTTCGTGTTAGTGTTAGTGTCCTTGTTAGTGTTAGTGTTAGTTTTCTTTTTAGTATTAGTGTTAGTGTTAGTGTTAGTGTTCTTGTTAGTGTTAATGTTAGTGTTAGTGTTAGTGTTCTTGTTAGTGTTAGTGTTCTCGTTAGTGTTAGTGTGTGTGTTAGTATTAGTGTTAGTGTTAGTGTTAGTGAGTGTGTTAGCATTAGTGTTAGTGTTAGTGTTAGTATTAGTATTAGTGTTAGTGTTAGTATTAGTGTTAGTGTTAGTGTGTGTGTTAGTGTTAGTGTCAGTGTGTGTGTTAGTATTAGTGTTAGTGTTAGTGTGTGTGTTAGTATTAGCGTTAGTTTTAGTGTTAGTGTTAGTGCTAGTGTTAGTGATTGTGTTAGTATTAGTGTTAGTGTTAGTGAGTGTGTTAGTATTAGTGTTAGTGTGTGTGTTAGTATTAGTGTTAGTGTTAGTATTAGTGTTAGTGTTAGTGTGTGTGTTAGTATTAGTGTTAGTGTTAGTATTAGTGTTAGTGTTAGTGTTAGTGTTAGTGTGTGTGTTAGTGTTAGTGTTAGTGTGTGTGTTAGTATTAGTGTTAGTGTTAGTATTAGTGTTAGTGTTAGTGTTAGTATTAGTGTTAGTGTTAGTGTGTGTGTTAGTGTTATTGTTAGTGTGTGTGTTAGTATTAGTGTTAGTGTTAGTATTAGTGTTAGTGTTAGTATTAGTGTTAGTGTTAGTGTGTGTGTTAGTATTAGTGTGAGTGTTAGTGTTAGTATTAGTGTTAGTGTTAGAGTTAGTGTTTGTGTAAGTGTTAGTGTTAGTATTAGTGTTAGCGTTAGTGTTAGTGTTAGTGTTAGTGTTAGTGTTAGTGTTAGTGTTAGTGTTAGTATTAGTGTTATTGTTAGTATTAGTGTTAGTGTTAGTGTTAGTGTTAGTGTTAGTGTTAGTATTAGTGTTAGTGTTAGTGTTAATGTTAGTGTTAGTGTTAGTGCTAGTGCTAGTGTTAGTATTAGTGTTAGCGTTAGTGTTAGTGTTAGTGTTAGTGTTCTTGTTAGTATTAGTGTTAGTGTTAGTGTTAGTGTTAGTATTAGTGTTAGTGTTAGTGTTATTATTAGTGTTAGTGTTAGTGTTAATGTTAGTGTTAGTGCTAGTGTTAGTATTAGTGTTAGAGTTAGTGTTAGTGTTAGTGTTAGTATTAGTGTTAGTGTTAGTGTTAGTGTTAGTGTTAGTATTAGTGTTAGTGTTAGTATTAGTGTTAGTGTTAGTGTTAGTGTTAGTGTTAGTGTTAGTGCGTGTGTTAGTATTAGTGTTAATGTTAGTGTTAGTGTTAGTATTAGTGTTAGTGTTAGTGTGTGTGTTAGTGTGTGTGTTAGTGTGTGTGTGTTAGTGTTAGTGTGTGTGTTAGTGTGTGTGTGTTAGTGTTAGTGTGTGTGTTAGTGTTAGTGTGTGTGTTAGTGTTAGTGTTAGTGTGTGTGTGTTAGTGTTAGTGTGTGTGTTAGTGTTAGTGTGTGTGTGTTAGTGTTAGTGTGTGTGTTAGTGTTAGTGTTAGTGTGTGTGTTAGTGTTAGTGTTAGTGTGTGTGTGTTAGTGTTAGTGTGTGTGTTAGTGTTAGTGTGTGTGTTAGTGTTAGTGTGTACTCACCTATTTTTGTACTCACCTATTTGTGGTTGCAGGGGTCGAGTCCTAGCTCCTGGCCCCGCCTCTTCACCGGTTGCTACTAGGCCCTCTCTCTCCCCGCTCCATGAGCTTTATCAAACCTCGTCTTAAAACTGTGTATGGTTCCTGCCTCCACTACGTCATTTTCTACGCTATTCCACTGCCTTACAACTCTATGACTGAAGAAATACTTCCTACTATCTCTCTGACTCATTTGTGTCTTCAACTTCCAATTGTGGCCTCTTGTTTCTGTGTCCCCTCCCTGGAACATCCTGTTTTTGTCCACCTTGTCTATTCCACGCAGTATTTTATATGTCGTTATCATGTCTCCCCTGACCCTCCTGTCCTCCAGTGTCGTCAGGCCGATTTCCCTTAATCTTTCTTCATAGGACATTCCCCTTAGCTCTGGAACTAACCTTGTCGAAACCTTTGTACTTTCTCTAGTTTCTTGACGTGCTTTATCAAGTGCGGGTTCCAAACAGGTGCTGCATACTCCAGTATGGGCCTGACATACACGGTGTACAGTGTCTTGAATGATTCCTTACTAAGGTGTTAGTGTTAGTGTTAGTGTTAGTGTATGTGTTAGTGTTAGTGTTAGTGTGTGTGTTAGTGTTAGTGTTAGTGTGTGTGTGTTAGTTTTAGTAATAGTGTTAATGTTAGTGTTAGTGTTAGTATTAGTGTTAGTGTTAGTGTTACTGTGTGTGTGTGTGTGTGTGTGTGTGTGTGTGTGTGTGTGTGTGTGTGTGTGTGTGTGTGTGTGTGTGTAACATACTGGTACTTCGGTTTTATTGATTCATTAATTCAATTCTCCTCTTCCACTTTCCTTCCCCCCATTCATTCCTCGTCCTCTCTCCTCCCTCACTTCGTCCCTGCCTGCCTCCTTCCCTATCTCTCCCTCCCTGCCTTTTACTCTTCCTACATACACTTCTACCTACCTCCCTACTTCTCTCTCCCTCCCTCTCTCTCCCTCCCTCTCTCTCCCTCTCCCCTGCACGACGTATTTAATCTCAGTGAATTACAGTCAGTTCAACGAACAGCGTTATTCTAGAGCCGAGACTTGGGCCACTAATACCTACACTGCCAGCTACCAGGGCCACTAATACCTACACTGCCAGCAACCAGGGCCACTAATACCTACACTGCCAGCTACCAGGGCCACTAATACCTACACTGCCAGCTACCAGGGCCACTAATACCTACACTGCCAGCTACCAGGGCCACTAATACCTACACTGCCAGCTACCAGGGCCACTAATACCTACACTGCCAGCTACCAGGGCCACTAATACCTACACTGCCAGCTACCAGGGCCACTAATACCTACACTGCCAGCTACCAGGGCCACTAATACCTACACTGCCAGCTACCAGGGCCACTAATACCTACACTGCCAGCTACCAGGGCCACTAATACCTACACTGCCAGCTACCAGGGCCACTAATACCTACACTGCCAGCCACCAGGGCCACTAATACCTACAATGCCAGCCACCAGGGCCACTAATACCTACACTGCCAGCCACCAGGGCCACTAATACCTACACTGCCAGCTACCAGGGCCACTAATACCTACATTGCCAGCTACCAGGGCCACTAATACCTACACTGCCAGCCACCAGGGCCACTAATACCTACACTGCCAGCCACCAGGGCCACTAATACCTACACTGCCAGCTACCAGGGCCACTAATACCTACACTGCCAGCTACCAGGGCCACTAATACCTACACTGCCAGCCACCAGGGCCACTAATACCTATAATGCCAGCCACCAGGGCCACTAATACCTACACTGCCAGCTACCAGGGCCAATAATATCTACACTGCCAGCTACCAGGGCCACTAATACCTACACTGCCAGCTACCAGGGCCACTAATACCTACACTGCCAGCCACCAGGGCCACTAATACCTAGACTGCCAGCTACCAGGGCCACTAATACCTACACTGCCAGCTACCAGGGCCACTAATACCTACACTGCCAGCCACCAGAGCCACTAATAGCTACACTGCCAGCTACCAGGGCCACTAATACCTACACTGCCAGTTACCAGAGCCACTAATACCTACACTGCCAGCTACCAGGGCCACTAATACCTACACTGCCAGCAACCAGGGCCACTAATACCTACACTGCCAGCTACCAGGGCCACTAATACCTACACTGCCAGCTACCAGGGCCACTAATACCTACACTGCCAGCTACCAGGGCCACTGATACCTACACTGCCAGCTACCAGGGCCACTAATACCTACACTGCCAGCTACCAGGGCCACTAATACCTACACTGCCAGCTACCAGGGCCACTAATACCTACACTGCCAGCTACCAGGGCCACAAATACCTACACTGCCAGCTACCAGGGCCACTAATACCTACACTGCCAGCTACCAGGGCCACTAGTGCCTACACTGCCAGCCACCAGGGCCACTAATACCTACACTGCCAGCTACCAAGGCCACTAATACCTACACTGCCAGCTACCAGGGCCACTAATACCTACACTGCCAGCTACCAGGGCCACTAATACCTACACTGCCAGCTACCAGGGCCACTAATACCTACACTGCCAGCCACCAGGGCCACTAATACCTACACTGCCAGGCACCAGGGCCACTAATACCTACACTGCCAGCTACCAGGGCCACTAATGCCTACACTGCCAGCCACCAGGGCCACTAATACCTACACTGCCAGCTACCAGGGCCACTAATACCTACACTGCCAGCTACCAGGGCCACTAATACCTACACTGCCAGCTACCAGGGCCACTAATACCTACACTGCCAGCTACCAGGGCCACTAATACCTACACTGACAGCCACCAGGGCCACTAATACCTACACTGCCAGCCACCAGGGCCACTAATACCTACACTGCCAGCTACCAGGGCCAATAATACCTACACTGCCAGATACCAGGGCCACTAATACCAACAATGCCAGCCACCAGGGCCACTAATACCTACACTGCCAGCTACCAGGGCCAATAATACCTACACTGCCAGCTACCAGGGCCACTAATACCTACACTGCCAGCTACCAGGGCCACTAATACCTACACTGCCAGCCACCAGGGCCACTAATACCTAGACTGCCAGCTACCAGGGCCACTAATACCTACACTGCCAGCTACCAGGGCCACTAATACCTACACTGCCAGCCACCAGGGCCACTAATACCTACACTGCCAGCTACCAGGGCCACTAATGCCTACACTGCCAGCTACCAGGGCCACTAATACCTACACTGCCAGCTACCAGGGCCACTAATACCTACACTGTCAGCTACCAGGGCCACTAATACCTACACTGCCAGCTACCAGGGCCACTAATACCTACACTGCCAGCCACCAGGGCCACTAATACCTACACTGCCAGCTACCAGGGCCACTAATACCTACACTGCCAGCTACCAGGGCCACTAATACCTACACTGCCAGATACCAGGGGCACTAATACCTACACTGCCAGCTACCAGGGCCACTAATACCTACACTGCCAGCTACCAGGGCCACTAATACCTACACTGCCAGCAACCAGGGCCACTAATACCTACACTGCCAGCCACCAGCGCCACTAATACCTACACTGCCAGCTACCAGGGCCACTAATACCTACACTGTCAGCTACCAGGGCCACTAATACCTACACTGCCAGCTACCAGGGCCACTAATACATACACTGCCAGCTACCAGGGCCACTAATACCTACACTGCCAGCTACCAGGGCAACTAATACCTACACTGCCAGCTACCAGGGCCACTAATACCTACACTGCCAGCTACCAGGGCCACTAATACCTACACTGCCAGCTACCAGGGCCACTAATACCTACACTGCCAGCTACAAGGGCCACTAATACCTACACTGCCAGCTACCAGGGCCACTAATACCTACACTGCCAGCTACCAGGGCCACTAATACCTACACTGCCAGCTACCAGGGCCACTAATACCTACACTGCCAGCTACCAGGGCCACTAATACCTGCACTGCCAGCCACCAGGGCCACTAATACCTACACTGCCAGCTACCAGGGCCACTAATACCTACACTGCCAGCTACCAGGGCCACTAATACCTACACTGCCAGCTACCAGGGCCACTAATACCTACACTGCCAGCTACCAGGGCCACTAATACCTACACTGCCTGCTACCAGGCCATTAATACCTACACTGCCAGCCACCAGGGCCACTAATACCTACACTGCCAGCTACTAGGGCAACTAATAATTACACTGCCAGCTACCAGGGTCACTAATACCTACACTGCCAGCTACCAGGTCCACTAATGCCTACACTGCCACCCACCAGGGCCACTAATGCCTACACTGCCAGCCACCAGGGCCACTAATGCCTACAATGCCAGCCACCAGGGTCACTAAAGCCTACACTGCCAGCTACCAGGGCCACTAATGCCTGCACTGCCAGCCACCAGGGCCACTAATGCCTACACTGCCAGCTACCAGGGCCACTAATGCCTACACTGCCACCCACCAGGGCCACTAATGCCTACACTGCCACCCACCAGGGCCACTAATGCCTACACTGCCAGCCACCTGGGCCACTAATGCCTACAATGCCAGCCACCAGGGTCACTAAAGCCTACACTGCCAGCTACCAGGGCCACTAATGCCTGCACTGCCGGCCACCAGGGTCACTAATGCCTACAATGCCAGCTACCAGAGCCACTAATGCCTACATTGCCAGCCACCAGGGCCACTAATGCCTAAACTGCCAGCTACCAGGGCCACTAATGCTTACACTGCCAGCTACTAGGGCCACTAATGCCTACACTGCCAGCCACCAGGGCCACTAATGCCTACACTGCTACCCAACAGGGCCACTAATGTCTACACTGCCAGCCACCAGGGCCACTAATGCCTATACTGCCAGCCACCAGGGCCACTAATGCCTACACTGCCAGCTACCAGGGTCGCTAATGCCTACACTGCCAGCCACTAGGGCCACTAATGCCTACACTGACAGCCACCAGGGCCACTAATGCCTACACTGCCAGCCACTAGATCCACTAATGCCTACACTGACAGCCACCAGGGCCACTAATGCCTACACTGCCAGCCACTAGGGCCACTAATGCCTACACTGACAGCTACCAGGGCCACTAATGCCTACACTGTCAGCCACTAGGGCCACTAATGTATACACTGCCAGCCACCAGGGCCACTAATGCCTACACTGCCTGCCACCAGGGCCACAAATGTCTACTCTCCCAGCCACCAGGGCCACTAATGCCTACACTGCAAGCCACCAGGGCCACTAATGCCTACACTGCCAGCCACCAGGGCCACTAATGTCTACACTGCCAGCCACCAGGGCCACTAATGCCTACACTGCCAGCCACCATGGCCACTAATGCCTACACTGCCAGCCACCAGGGCCACTAATGCCTACACTGCCAGCGACCAGGGCCACTAATGCCTACACTGCCAGCCACCAGGGCCACTAATGCCTACACTGCCAGCCACCAGGGCCACTAATGCCTACACTGCCAGCCACCAGGGCCACTAATGACTACACTGCCAGCTACCAGGGCCACTAATGCCTACACTGCCAGCCACCAGGGCCACTAATGTCTTGGTAGATGTAACATTGGTAAATGTTACCAATGTAACATCTACCAAGGTTACATCTGCCAAGGTAACATCTACCAAGGTTGCATCTACCAAGGTTACATCTACCAAGGTTACATCTACCAAGGTAACATCATCAAAGGTAACATCAACTAAGGTTACATCAACTAAGGTTACATCAACTAAGGTTACATCAACTAAGGTTACATCAACTAAGGTTACATCAACTAAGGTTACATCTATCAAGGTAACATCAACTAAAGTTACATCAACTAAGTTTACATCAACTAAAATAACATAAACTAAGGTAAGATCAACTAAGGTTACATCAACTAAGGTAACATCAATTAAGGTTACATTAACTAAGGTTACGTCAACTAAGGTTACATCAATTAAGGTTACATCAACTAAGGTAACATCAATTAAGGAACATTAACTAAGGTTACATCAACTAAGGTAACATCAACTAAGTTAACATCAATTAAGGTTACATTAACTAAGGTTACATCAACTAAGGTAACATCAACTAAGGTTACATCAACTAAGGTAACATCAACTAAGGTAACATCAACTAAGGTAACATGAACTAAGGTTACATCAACTAAGGTAACATCAACTAAGGTAACATCAACTAAGGTTACATCAACTAAGGTTACATCAACTAAGGTAACATCAACTAAGGTAACATCAACTAAGGTAACATCAACTAAGGTTACATCAACTAAGGTAACATCAACTAAGGTAACATCAACTAAGGTAACATCAACTAAGGTTACATCAACTAAGGTAACATCAACTAAGGTAACATCAACTAAGGTTACATCAACTAAGGTAACATGAACTAAGGTAACATCAACTAAGGTAACATGAACTAAGGTAAAATGAGCTAAGGTAACATCAACTAACGTAACTTCAACTAAGGTAACATCAACTAAGGTAACATCAACTAAGGTTACATCAACTAAGGTAACATCAACTAAGGTTACATCAACTAAGGTAACATCAACTAACGTAACTTCAACTAACGTAACATCAACTAAGGTAACATCAACTAATGTAACATCAACTAAGGTTACATCAACTAAGGTTACATCAACTAAGGTAACATCAACTAAGGTAACATCAAGTAAGGTAACATCAACTAAGGTAACATCAACTAAGGTAACATCAACTAATGTAACATCAACTAATGTAACATCAACTAAGGTAACATCAACTAAGGTAACATCAACTAAGGTAACATCAACTAAGGTAACATCAACTAAGGTTACATCAACTAAGGTAACATCAACTAATGTAAAATCAACTAAAGTAACATCAACTAATGTAACATCAACTAAAGTAACATCAACTAATGTAACATCAACTAAGGTAACATCAACTAAGGTTACATCAACTAAGGTAACATCAACTAACGTAACTTCAACTAACGTAACATCAACTAAAGTAACATCAACTAATGCAACATCAACTAAGGTAACATCAACTAAGGTTACATCAACTAATGTAACATCAACTAAAGTAACATCAACTAATGTAACATCAACTAAGGTAACATCAACTAAGGTAACATCCACTAAGGCTACATCAACTAAGGTAACATCAACTAAGGTAACATCAACTAAGGTAACATCAACTAAGGTTACATTAACTAAGGTAACATCAACTAAGGTAACATCAGCTAAGGTTACATAAACTAAGGTTACATCAACTAAGGTTACATCAACTAAGGTTACATCAACTAAGGTAACATCAACTAAGGTAACATCAACTAAGGTAACATTAACTAAGGTAACATCAACTAAGGTTACATAAACTAAGGTTACATCAACTAAGGTAACATCAACTAAGGTAACATCAACTAAGGTAACATCAACTAAGGTAACATCAACTAAGGTGACATCAACTAATGTAACATCAACTAATGTAACATCAACTAAGGTAACATCAACTAAGGTTACATCAACTAAGGTAACATCAACTAAGGTTACATCAACTAAGGTAACATCAACTAAGGTAACATCAACTAAGGTAACATCAACTAAGGTAACATCAACTAAGGTTACATAAACTAAGGTTACATCAACTAAGGTAACATCAACTAAGGTAACATCAACTAAGGTAACATCAACTAAGGTAACATCAACTAAGGTGACATCAACTAATTTAACATCAACTAATGTAACATCAACTAAGGTAACATCAACTAAGGTTACATCAACTAAGGTAACATCAACTAAGGTAACATCAACTAAGGTAACATCAACTAAGGTGACATCAACTAATGTAACATCAACTAATGTAACATCAACTAAGGTAACATCAACTAAGGTAACATCAACTAAGGTTACATTAACTAAGGTAACATCAACTAAGGTAACATCAACTAAGGTTACATCAACTAAGGTTACATCAACTAAGGTTACATCAACTAAGGTTACATCAACTAAGGCAACATCAACTAAGGTAACATCAACTAAGGTAACATCAACTAAGGTAACATCAACTAAGGTTACATCAACTAAGCTTACATCAACTAAGGTAACATCAACTAAGGTAACATCAACTAAGGTAACATCAACTAATGTAACATCAACTAAGGTAACATCAACTAAGGCTATATCAACTAAGGTAACATCAGCTAAGGTTACATTAACTAAGGTAACATCAACTAAGGTTACATTAACTAAGGTAACATCAACTAAGGTAACATCAACTAAGGTAACATCAACTAAGGTAACATCAACTAAGGTAACATCAACTAAGGTAACATCAACTAAGGTAACATCAACTAAGGTTACATCAACTAAGGTAACATCAACTAAGTTTACATTAACTAAGGTAACATCAACTAAGGTAACATCAACTAAGGTAACATCAACTAAGGTTACATTAACTAAGGTAACATCAACTAAGGTAACATCAACCAAGGTTACATCTACCAAGGTTGCATCTACCAAGGTTGCATCTACCAAGGTTACATCTACCAAGGTAACATCATCTAAGGTAACATCAACTAAGGTTACATCAACTAAGGTTACATCAACTAAGGTAACATCAACTAAGGTTACATCAACTAAGGTAACATTAATTAAGGTAACAACAACTAAGGCTACATCTACCTAGGTAACATCAACTAAGGTAATATCAACTAAGTTTACATCAACTAAGGTTACATCAACAAAGGTAACATCATTTAAGGTTACATCAACAAAGGTAACATCAACTAAGATAACATCAACTAAGGTAACATCAACTAAGGTTACATCAACTAAGGTAACATCAATTAAGGTTACATTAACTAAGTTTACATCAACTAAGTTTACATCTACCAAGGTAACATCATCTAAGGTAACATCAACTAAGGTTACATCAAATAAGATAACATCAACTAAGGTAACATCAACTAAGGTTACATCAACTAAGGTAACATCAATTAAGTTTACATTAACTAAGGTTACGTCAACTAAGGTTACATCAATTAAGGTTGCATCAACTAAGGTAACATCAACTAAGGTAAGGTCAACTAAGGTAACATCAACTAAGGTTAGATCAACTAAGGTAACATCAACTAAGGAAACATCAACTAAGGTTACATCAACTAAGGTAACATCAACTAAGGTAACATCAATTAAGGTTACATTAAATAAGGTTACATCAAATAAGGTAACATCAACTAAGGTAACCTCAATTAAGGTTACATTAACTAAGGTTACATCAACTAAGGTAACATCAACTAAGGTTACATCAACTAAGGTAACATCAACTAAGGTAACATCAACTAAGGTAACATGAACTAAGGTTACATCAACTAAGGTAACATCAACTAAGGTAACATCAACTAAGGTAACATTAACTAAGGTATCATCAACTAAGGTTACATCAACTAAGGTTACATCAACTAAGGTTACATCAACTAAGGCAACATCAACTAAGGTAACATCAACTAAGTTACCATCAACTATGGTAACATCAACTGAGGTAACATCAACTAATGTAACATCAACTAAGATAACATCAACTAAGGTTACATCAACTAAGGTAACATCAACTAAGGTAACATCAACTAAGGTAACATCAATTAAGGTTACATCAACTAAGGTTACATCAACTAAGGTAACATCAACTAAGGTTAATTCAATGAAGGTTACATCAACTAAGGTAACATCAACTAACGTTACATCAACTAAGGTAACATCAACTAAGGTAACATCAACTAAGGTAACATCAACTAAGGTAACATCAACTAAGGTTACATCAACTAAGGTAACATCAACTAAGGTTACATTAACTAAGGTTACATCAACTAAGGTAACATCAACTAAGGTTACATCAAATAAGGTTACATCAACTAAGGTAACATCAACTAAGGTTACATCAACTAAGGTAACATCAACTAAGGTAACATCAACTAAGGTAAGATCAACTAAAGTTACATCAACTAAGGTAACATCAACTAAGGTAACACCAACTAAGGTTACATCAACTTAGGTTACATCAACTAAGGTAACATCAACTAATGTAACATCAACTAAGGTAACATCAACTAAGGTAATATCAACTAAGGTAACATCAACTAAGGTAACATCAACTAAGGTAACATCAACTAAGGTAACATCAACTAAGGTAACATCAACTAAGATAACATCAACTAAGGTTACATCAACTAAGGTAACATCAACTAAGGTAACATCAACTAAGGTAACATCAACTAAGGTTACATCAACTAAGGTTACATCAACTAAGGTAACATCAACTAAGGTTACATCAACTAAGGTAACATCAACTAAGGTAACATCAACTAAGGTTACATCAACTAAGGTAACATCAACTAAGGTAACATCAACTAAGGTTACATCAACTAAGGTAACATCAACTAAGGTAACATCAATTAAGGTAACATCAACTAAGGTAACATCAACTAAGGTTACATCAACTAAGGTAACATCAACTAAGGTTACATCAACTAAGGTAACATCAACAAAGGTTACATCAACTAAGGTAACATCAACTAAGGTAACATCAACTAAAGTAACATCAACTAAGGTTACATCAACTAAGGTAACATCAACTAAGGTAGCATCAACTAAGGTAACATCAACTAAGGTAACATCAACTTAGGTAACATCAACTAAGGTTACATCAGCTAAGGTAACATCAACTAAGGTTACATCAAATAAGGTTGCATCAACTAAGGCTACATCTATCAAGGTTACATCAACTAAGGTAACATCAACTAAGGTTACATCAACTAAGGTAACATCAACTAAGGTAACATCAACTAAGGTAACATCAACTAAGGTAACATCAACTAAGGTAACACCAACTAAGGTTACATCAACTTAGGTTACATCAACTAAGGTAACATCAACTAATGTAACATCAACTAAGGTAACATCAACTAAGGTAACACCAACTAAGGTAACATCAACTAAGGTAACATCAGCTAAGGTTACATCAACTAAGGTAACATCAACTAAGGCAACATCAACTAAGGTAACATCAACTAAGGTAACACCAACTAAGGTCACATCAACTAAGGTAACATCAACTAAGGTAACATCAACTAAGGTTACATCAACTAAGGTAACATCAACTAAGGTTACATCAACTAAGGTAACATCAACTAAGGTTACATCAACTAAGGTTACATCAACTAAGGTAACATCAACTAAGGTTACATCAACTAAGGTAACATCAACTAAGGTAACATCAACTAAGGTAACACCAACTAAGGTTACATCAACTTAGGTTACATCAACTAAGGTAACATCAACTAATGTAACATCAACTAAGGTAACATCAACTAAGGTAACACCATCTAAGGTAACATCAACTAAGGTAACATCAGCTAAGGTTACATCAACTAAGGTAACATCAACTAAGGCAACATCAACTAAGGTAACATCAACTAAGGTAACATCAACTAAGGTAACATCAACTAAGGTAACACCAACTAAGGTAACATCAACTAAGGTAACATCAACTAAGGTAACACCAACTAAGGTAACATCAACTAAGGTAACATCAACTAAGGTAACATCAACTAAGGTAACATCAACTAAGGTAACATCAACTAAGGTAACATCAACTAAGGTAACATCAACTAAGGTAACACCAACTAAGGTAACATCAACTAAGGTAACATCAACTAACGCAACATCAACTAAGGTAACACCAACTAAGGTAACATCAACTAAGGTAACATCAACTAAGGTAAAATCAACTAAGGTAACACCAACTAAGGTAACATCAACTAAGGTAACATCAAC
>NC_091314.1:26995019-27051636 GCF_038502225.1 Cherax quadricarinatus
TGGTCAATCTCTCGATAATTTCAATTTCTTCCATGAGTGTTTTCTGTGTTTCCAAGTGTTACTGATGCTATTATCACAGTCACTGTCTTCTCTCCTCCCCTTCCCTTAGTGTTGTCTGCACCTCCCCTTCCCTTAGTGTTGTCTGCACCTCCCCTTCCCTTAGTGTTGCCTGCACCTCCCTTTCCCTTAGTGTTGTCTGCACCTCCCCTTCCCTTAGTGTTGTCTGCACCTCCTCTTCCCTTAGTGTTGTCTGCACCTCCCCTTCCCTTAGTTTTGCCTGCACCTCCCCTTCCCTTAGTGTTGCCTGCACCTCTCCTACCCTTTGTATTGCCTACATCTTCCCTTCTCTTAGTGTTGCCTGCACCTCCTCTTCCCTTAGTGCTGCCTGTACCTAACCTTCCTTTAGTGATGTCTGCACCTAACCTTCCATTATTGCTGCCTGTACCTTTCGTTCCCTCTTTGCTGCCTTCACTTTCCCTACCGTTAGTGTTGTCTGCACCTCCCCTTCCTTTACTGCTGTCTGCACCTTCCCTTCCTTTAGTGTTGCCTGCATCTCCCCTTCCCTTAGTGTTGCCTGTATCTACCGTTCCCTTAGTGCTGCCTTCACCTCCCCTTCCCATAGTGTTCCCTGCACCTCCCCTTCCCTCAGTGCTGCCTCTACCTCCCCTTCCCTCAGTGCTGCCTCTACCTCCCCTTCCCTCAGTGCTGCCTCTACCTCCCCTTCCCTTAGTGCTGCCTTCACCTCCCTTTCCCTTAGAGTTGCCTGCACCTCCTGTTCTCTTAGTACTGCCTGTACCTCCCCTTCCCTTAGTGCTGCCTTCACTTCCGCTTCCCTTAGTGTTGCCTACACCTCCCTTTCCCCTTACTGCTGCTTGTACCTCCCCTTCCCTTAGTGCTGCCTTCTTTCAACTCTCCTTTCCTTAGTGTTGCCTGCACCTCCCTGTACAGCTGCCTGCACCTTTCCTTCACTGACTGCTGCCTGCACCTCCCCTTCCCTTACTGCTGCCTGCACCTTTCCTTCAGTGACTGCTGCCTGCACCTCCCCTTTCCTTACTGCTGCCTGCACCTCTCCTTCCCTTACTGCTGCCTGCACCTCCCCTTCCTTTACTGCTGCCTGCACCTCCCCTTCCCTTACTGCTGCCTGCACCTCCCCTTCCCTTACTGCTGCCTGCACCTCCCCTTCCCTTACTGCTGCCTGCACCTCCCCTTCCCTTACTGCTGCCTGCACCTCCCCTTCTCTTACTGCTGCCTGCACCTCCCCTTCCCTTACTGCTGCCTGCACCTCCCCTTCCCTTACTGCTGCCTGCACCTCCCCTTCCCTTACTGCTGCCTGCACCTCCCCTTCCTTTAGTGTTGAACACACCTTCTCTTAGTGTTGCATACACCTTACCGTAGTGTTGCACACACACCTTCCCTTAGTGTTGCACACTTACCCTTAGTGTTGCAAACACCACCATTAAGTGTTGCGACACACAAAATCATACAGTGTTGCACACACCTTCCCTTAGTGATGCACACAGAATCACTTAGTGTTGCAACACATTATAATTTAATATTGCACACACCATCACACAGTGTTGCCACACACCATCACACAGTGTTGCACACACCACCACACAGTGTTGCCACACACCATCACACAGTGTTGCACACACCATCACACAGTGTTGCCACACACCATCACACAGTGTTGCCACACACCACCACACAGTGTTGCCACACACCATCACACAGTGTTGCACACACCATCACACAGTGTTGCCACACACCATCACACAGTGTTGCACACACCATCACACAGTGTTGCCACACACCATCACACAGTGTTGCACACACCATCACACAGTGTTGCACACACCATCACACAGTGTTGCCACACACCATCACACAGTGTTGCACACACCATCACACAGTGTTGCCACACACCATCACACAGTGTTGCACACACCATCACACAGTGTTGCTACACACCATCACACAGTGTTGCACACACCATCACACAGTGTTGCCACACACCATCACACAGTGTTGCCACACACCATCACACAGTGTTGCCACACACCATCACACAGTGTTGCCACACACCATCACACAGTGTTGCTACACACCATCACACAGTGTTGCTACACACCATCACACAGTGTTGCACACACCATCACACAGTGTTGCCACACACCATCACACAGTGTTGCCACACACCATCACACAGTGTTGCCACACACCATCACAGAGTGTTGCCACACATCATCACACAGTGTTGCCACACACCATCACACAGTGTTGCACACACCATCACACAGTGTTGCACACACCATCACACAAGTGTTGCCACACACCATCACACAGTGTTGCCACATACCATCACACAGTGTTGCACACACCATCACACAGTGTTGCACACACCATCACACAGTGTTGCCACACACCATCACACAGTGTTGCCACACACCATCACACAGTGTTGCACACACCATCACACAAGTGTTGCCACACACCATCACACAGTGTTGCCACATACCATCACACAGTGTTGCACACACCATCACACAGTGTTGCACACACCATCACACAGTGTTGCACACACCATCACACAGTGTTGCCACACACCATCACACAGTGTTGCCACACACCATCACACAGTGTTGCAGACACCATCACACAGTGTTGCCACACACCATCACACAGTGTTGCCACACACCATCACACAGTGTTGCCACACACCATCACACAGTGTTGCACACACCATCACACAGTGTTGCCACACACCATCACACAGTGTTGCCACACACCATCACACAGTGTTGCAACACACCATCGCACAGTGTTGCCACACACCATCACACAGTGTTGAAACACACCATCAAACAGTGTTGCATCACACAGTGTTGCACACACCATCACACAGTGTTGCACACAACATCACACAGTGTTGCCACACAGTGTTTCCACACACCATCACACAGTGTTGCACACAACATCACACAGTGTTGCACACACCATCACACAGTGTTGCTACACACCATCACACAGTGTTGCCACACACCATCACACAGTGTTGCCACACACCATCACACAGTGTTGCACACACCATCACAGTGGTCCACACACCATCACACAGTGTTGCAACACACCATCACACAGTGTTGCCACACATCACACAGTGTTGCCACACACCATCACACAGTGTTGCCACACACCATCACACAGTGTTGCCACACACCATCACACAGTGTTGCCACACACCATCACACAGTGTTGCCACACACCATCACACAGTGTTGCTACACACCATCACACAGTGTTGCACACACCATCACACAGTGTTGCCACACACCATCACACAGTGTTGCCACACACCATCACACAGTGTTGCCACACACCATCACAGAGTGTTGCCACACATCATCACACAGTGTTGCCACACACCATCACACAGTGTTGCACACACCATCACACAGTGTTGCACACACCATCACACAAGTGTTGCCACACACCATCACACAGTGTTGCCACATACCATCACACAGTGTTGCACACACCATCACACAGTGTTGCACACACCATCACACAGTGTTGCCACACACCATCACACAGTGTTGCCACACACCATCACACAGTGTTGCACACACCATCACACAGTGTTGCACACACCATCACACAGTGTTGCCACACACCATCACACAGTGTTGCCACACACCATCACACAGTGTTGCAGACACCATCACACAGTGTTGCCACACACCATCACACAGTGTTGCCACACACCATCACACAGTGTTGCCACACACCATCACACAGTGTTGCACACACCATCACACAGTGTTGCCACACACCCTCACACAGTGTTGCCACACACCATCACACAGTGTTGCAACACACCATCACACAGTGTTGCCACACACCATCACACAGTGTTGCCACACACCATCACACAGTGTTGCACACACCATCACACAGTGTTGCACACACCATCACACAGTGTTGCACACAACATCACACAGTGTTGCCACACACTATCACACAGTGTTGCCACACACCATCACACAGTGTTGCACACACCATCACACAGTGTTGCACACACCATCACACAGTGTTGCTACACACCATCACACAGTGTTGCCACACACCATCACACAGTGTTGCCACACACCATCACACAGTGTTGCACACACCATCACAGTGTTCCACACACCATCACACAGTGTTGCAACACACCATCACACAGTGTTGCCACACATCACACAGTGTTGCCACACACCATCACACAGTGTTGCACACACCATCACACAGTGTTGCCACACATCATCACAAAGTGTTGCACACACCATCACACAGTGTTGCCACACACTATCACACAGTGTTGCCACACACCATCACACAATGTTGCACACACCATCACACAGTGTTGCACACACCATCATGCAGTGTTGCAACACACCATCACAAAGTGTTGCACACACCATCACACAGTGTTGCCACACACCATCACACAGTGTTGCACACACCATCACACTGTTGCACACACCATCACACAGTGTTGCCACACACCATCACACAGTGTTGTACACACCATCACACAGTGTTGCCACACACCATCACACAGTGTTGCCACACACCATCACAGAGTGTTGCACACACCATCACACAGTGTTGCCACACACCATCACACAGTGTTGCCACACACCATCACACAGTGTTGCCACACACCATCATACAGTGTTGCCACACACCATCACACAGTGTTGCCACATACCATCACACAGTGTTGCCACACACCATCACACAGTGTTGCACAGACCATCACACAGTGTTGCCACAAACCATCATACAGTGTTGCCACACACCATCACACAGTGTTGTACACACCATCACACAGTGTTGCCACACATCATCACACAGTGTTGCCACACACCATCACACAGTGTTGCCACACACCATCACACAGTGTTGTACACACCATCACACAGTGTTGCTACACACCATCACACAGTGTTGCCACACACCATCACACAGTGTTGCTACACACCATCACACAGTGTTGCACACACCATCACACAGTGTTGCCACATAGCATCACACAGTGTTGCCACACACCATCACACAGTGTTGCACAGACCATCACACAGTGTTGCCACAAACCATCACACAGTGTTGCCACACACCATCACACAGTGTTGTACACACCATCACACAGTGTTGCCACACCTTCCCTTCTCTTAGTTCTCTACTAACTTTTGCTTCTTCGCTTCCCTTTCTCATTCGCCATAAGCTATTCCCCCTTTATCTTCCTTTGTCTGTTCTACATGCTTACCATAAAATGTTGGTGTTCCCCCTGTCCGCCCGTCCTCCCGCCCGCCCGCCCGCCCGCCTTCACTTCCACCCTCACACAATAAGATGGTGGTCCCTTCTTCATTGTCTCTCTCCTCCCCTAGATCCTCCCTCATCTTAATCTCCCTTCCAACCTTTCTCCTTCCTTACTTCCTGACTCACACTCTCTCTCACACTCCCACACACATTGTCTCACTCACACAGTGACTCCCTCACACAGTGTCTCCCATACACAATGTCTCCCTCACACAGTGTCTCCCTCACACAGTGTCTCCCTCACACAGTGTTTCCCTCACACAGTGTTTCCCTCACACAGTGTCTCCCTCACACAGTCTCCCTCACACAGTGTCTCCCTCACACAGTGTCTCCCTCACACAGTGTCTCCCTCACACAGTGTTTCCCTCACACAATGTCTCACTCACACAGTGTCTCCTTCACACAGTGTCTCCCTCACACAGTGTCTCCCACACACAAAAAATGGTGGGTCAGAGGGGGACTCGAAGGACCCAGGGATCAAAGAATGGTTCTGGTAGAGAGGAGTAGATGGAAGAGCAGTGCAAAAGGATGGAACAAGAGTGGAAGAGAAAACTAGGAGCGCTTTCTACAAAAATGGAGACAGAGCTTACTGTGAAATGGGAAAAGATGATGTGAAGTTGATGGGAAGAATTCAATCAGACGAGGACCAGGGATCTGGACGGGCTGCAGGACTGGTCCAGCAAATGGTTCGTGGAGTTCAACCCCACCAAGTGCAAAGTTATGAAGATTGAGGAAGGGCAAAGAAGACCGCAGACGGAGTACAGTCTAGGAGGCCAGAGACTACAAACCTCATTTAAGGAAAAAGATCTTGGTGTGAGTATAACACCAGGCATATCTCCCGAGGCGCACATCAACCAAATAACTACTGTAGCATATGGGCGCCTAGCAAACCTAAGAACAGCATTCCGCCATCTTAATAAGGAATCGTTCAGGACCCTGTACACCGTGTACGTTAGGCCCATATTGGAGTATGCGGCACCAATTTGGAATCCACACCTAGCGAAGTACGTAAAGAAACTAGAGAAAGTGCAAAGGTTTGCAACAAGACTAGTCCCAATGAGAAGAGGTTAAGGGAAATCGACCTGACGAAAATGGAGGACAGGAGAGATAGGGGGGACATGATAACGACATGTAAAATACTGAGAGGAATTGACAAAGTGGACAGAGACAGAATGTTCCAGAGATGGGACACAGCAACAAGGGGACACAGTTGGAAATTGAAGACTCAGATGAATCATAGAGATGTTAGGAAGTATTTCTTCAATCACAGAGTTGTCAGGTAGTGGAATAGTTTGGGAAGCGATGTAGTGGAGGCAGGATTCATTCATAGCTTTAAGAAGAGGTATGATAAAGCTCATTGTGCAGGGAGAGTGACCCAGTAGCGGCCAGTGAAGAGGCAGGGCCAGGAGCTATGAATCGACCCCTGCAACCACAACTAGGTAAATACAACTAGGTGAGTACACATTGTCTCCCTCACACGGTGTCTCCCTCACACGGTGTCTCCCTCACACAGTGTTACACTCACACAGTGTCTCCCTCACACGGTGTCTCCCTCTCACAGTGTCCCCCTCACACAGTGTTTCACTCACGCAGTGTCTCCCACACACAGTGTCTCCCACACACAGTGTCTCTCTCTCACAGTGTCTCCCACACACAGTGTCTCCCTCTCACAGTGTCTCCCTCACACAGTGTCTCACACACACAGTGTCTCCCACACACAGTATCTCCCTCTCAAAGTGTCTCCCTCACACAGTGTCTCCCTCTCACAGTGTCTCCCTCACACAGTGTCTCCCACACACAGTGTCTCCCACACACAGTATCTCCCTCTCACAGTGTCTCCCTCACACAGTGTCTCCCTCTCACAGTGTCTCCCACACACAGTATCTCCCTCTCACAGTGTCTCCCTCACACAGTGTCTCCCTCTCACAGTGTCTCCCACACACAGAATCTCCCTCTCACAGTGTCTCCCTCACACAGTATCTCCCTCTCACAGTGTCTCCCACACACAGTATCTCCCTCTCACAGTGTCTCCCTCACACAGTATCTCCCTCTCACAGTGTCTCCCACACACAGTATCTCCCTCTCACAGTGTCTCCCTCACACAGTGTCTCCCTCTCACAGTGTCTCCCACACACAGAATCTCCCTCTCACAGTGTCTCCCTCACACAGTATCTCCCTCTCACAGTGTCTCCCTCACACAGTGTCTCCCTCTCACAGTGTCTCCCTCACACAGTATCTCCCTCTCACAGTGTCTCCCTCACACAGTGTCTCCCTCTCACAGTGTCTCCCTCACACAGTGTCTCCCACACACAGAATCTCCCTCTCACAGTGTCTCCCTCACACAGTATCTCCCTCTCACAGTGTCTCCCTCACACAGTGTCTCCCTCTCACAGTGTCTCCCTCACACAGTATCTCCCTCTCACAGTGTCTCCCTCACACAGTGTCTCCCTCTCACAGTGTCTCCCTCACACAGTGTCTCCCACACACAGAATCTCCCTCTCACAGTGTCTCCCTCACACAGTGTCTCCCTCTCACAGTGTCTCCCTCACACAGTATCTCCCTCTCACAGTGTCTCCCTCACACAGTATCTCCCTCTCACAGTGTCTCCCACACACAGTATCTCCCTCTCACAGTGTCTCCCTCACACAGTATCTCCCTCTCACAGTGTCTCCCTCACACAGTATCTCCCTCTCACAGTGTTAGTTTATGCTGTCTCCTGTTGTTTATGATGTCTTCTGTTGGTTTATGATGTCTCCTACTGGTTTATGATGCCTCCTGTTGGTTTATGCTGTCTCCTGTTGGTTTATGATATCTCCTGTTGGCTTATGCTACCTCAGTTGGTTTATGATGTCTCCTGCTGGTTTATGCTGTCTCCTGTTGGTTTATGATGTTTCTTGTTGGATTATGATCTCTCCTGCTGGTTTATGCTGTCTCCTGTTATTTTATGATGTCTCCTGTTGGTTTATGCTGTCTCCTGTTGGTTTATGATGTTTCTTGTTGGATTATGATCTCTTTTGCTGATTTATGCTGTCTCCTGTTGTTTATGATGTCTTCTGTTGGTTTATGATGTCTCCTGTTGGTTTATCATGTCTCCTGTTGGTTTATGCTGTCCCCTATTGGTTTATCCTCTCTCCTGTTGGTTTATGATGTCTCATGTTGGTTTATGCTGTCTGCTGTTGGTTTATGCTGCCTCAGTTGGTTTATGATGTCTCCTCTAGGTTTATGATGTCTTCTCTTGGTTTATATTGTTTCCCGTTGGTTTATGGTGTCTCATGTTGGTTTATGGTGTTTTCTCTTGGTTTATGCAGTCTCCTATTGGTTTATGCTACCTCCTGCTTTTTTATGATGTCTCCTCTTGATTTACGATGTCTCTTCTTGGTTTATGTTGTATCCTGCTAGTCTATGGTCTCTCCTGTTGGTTTATATGTGTCCTGCTAGGTTATGATGACTGTTTATGATGTCTCCTGTTGGTTTGTGATGTCTCCTGTTATTTTATGTTGTCTCCTGTTGGTTTATGATGACTCCTGTTGGTTTATGATGTCTCCTGTTGGCTTGTGATTTGTTCTGTTAGGTTGTGATGTCTCCTGTTATTTTGCGTTGTCTCCCGTTGATTTCTGCTGCTTCCTATTGGTTTATATCCACCATATGAAGCATAGTGCCAGAGAGTATGGACACATGACAGGCACAGGAACTCTCACTAGAAGGTCCCAGGAGGATACATGCTCGTCACACAGCGTCGTTCATGTACCACTTACAATGTTCAGGAAAACAACTTAATATCTTACTTAGTTGTTAGCAAGTTAAATGAACATGTGATATTTCATTGACGTGTGATGGGGAGTGATGGGGAGTGATGGGAGAGTGATCGGAGTGATGGAAGAGTGATGGGAGAGTGATCGGAGTGATGGAAGAGTGAGGGGAGAGTGATCGGAGTGATGGAAGAGTGAGGGGAGAGTGATCGGAGTGATGGAAGAGTGGTGGGAGAGTGATCGGAGCGATGGAAGAGTGATGGGAGAGTGATCGGAGAGATGAAAGAGTGAGGGGAGAGTGATCGGAGAGATTGAAGAGTGATGGGAGAGTGATCGGAGAGATGAAAGAGTGAGGGGAGAGTGATCGGAGAGATTGAAGAGTGATGGGAGAGTGATCGGAGAGATGAAAGAGTGAGGGGAGAGTGATCGGAGCGATGGAAGAGTGATGGGAGAGTGATCGGAGTGATGGAAGAGTGATGGGAGAGTGATCGGAGAGATGAAAGAGTGAGGGGAGAGTGATCGGAGAGATTGAAGAGTGATGGGAGAGTGATCGGAGTAATGGAAGAGTGATGGGAGAGTGATCGGAGAGATGGAAGAGTGATCGGAGTAATGGAAGAGTGATGGGAGAGTGATCGGAGTGAGGGAAGAGTGATGGTAGAGTGATCGGAGTGATGGAAGAGTGATGGGAGAGTGATCGGAGTGATGGAAGAGTGATGGGAGAGTGATCGGAGAGATGGAAGAGTGATGGGAGAGTGATCGGAGAGATGGAAGAGTGATGGGAGAGTGATCGGAGTGATGGAAGAGTGATGGGAGAGTGATCGGAGTGATAGAAGAGTGATGGGAGAGTGATCGGAGTGATGGAAGAGTGATGGGAGAGTGATCGGAGTGATGGAAGAGTGATGGGAGAGTGATCGGAGAGATGAAAGAGTGAGGGGAGAGTGATCGGAGAGATTGAAGAGTGATGGGAGAGTGATCGGAGTAATGGAAGAGTGATGGGAGAGTGATCGGAGTGATGGAAGAGTGATCGGAGTGATGGGAGAGTGATCGGAGTGATGGGAGAGTGATCGGAGTGATGGGAGAGTGATCGGAGTGATGGGAGAGTGATGGGAGAGTGATCGGAGTGATGGGAGAGTGATCGGAGAGATGGAAGAGTGATGGGAGTGATCGGAGTGATGGAAGAGTGATGGGAGAGTGATCGGAGTGATGGAAGAGTGATGGGAGAGTGATCGGAGTGATGGAAGAGTGATGAGAGAGTGATCGGAGAGATGGAAGAGTGATGGGAGAGTGATCGGAGAGATGGAAGAGTGATGGGAGAGTGATCGGAGTAATGGAAGAGTGATGGGAGAGTGATCGGAGCGATGGAAGAGTGATGGGAGAGTGATCGGAGTGATGGAAGAGTGATGGGAGAGTGATCGGAGTGATGGAAGAGTGATGGGAGAGTGATCGGAGTGATGGAAGAGTGATGGGAGAGTGATCGGAGATGGAAGAGTGATGGGAGAGTGATCGGAGAGATGGAAGAGTGATCGGAGAGTGATCGGAGTAATGGAAGAGTGATGGGAGAGTGATCGGAGAGAAGGAAGAGTGATGGGAGAGTGATCGGAGAGATGGAAGTGATAGGAGAGTGATCGGAGAGATGGAAGATTGATGGGAGAGTGATCGGAGTAATGGAAGAGTGATGTGAGAGTGATCGGAGAGATGGAAGAGTGATCGGAGTAATGGAAGAGTGATGGGAGAGTGATCGGAGAGATGAAAGAGTGATGGGAGAGTGATCGGAGTAACGGAAGAGTGATCGGAGTAATGGAAGAGAGATCGGAGTAATGGAAGAGTGATGGGAGAGTGATCGGAGTGATGGAAGAGTGATGGGAGAGTGATCGGAGTGATGGAAGAGTGATGGGAGAGTGATCGGAGAGATGGAAGAGTGATGGGAGAGTGATCGGAGAGATGGAAGAGTGATGGCAGAGTGATCGGAGAGATGGAAGATTGATGGGAGAGTGATCGGAGTAATGGAAGTGATGGGAGAGTGATCGGAGAGATGGAAGAGTGATTGGAGTAATGGAAGAGTGATGGTAGAGTGATCGGAGAGATGGAAGATTGATGGGAGAGTGATCGGAGTAATGGAAGAGTGTTCGGAGTGATGGAAGAGTGAAGGGAGAGTGATCGGAGAGATGGAAGAGTGATAGGAGAGTGATCGGAGAGATGGAAGAGTGATGAAAGAGTGATGGGAGGGTGATCGGAGAGATGGAAGAGTGATGGGAGAGTGATCGGAGGGATGGAAGAGTGATGGGAGAGTGATCGGAGTGATGGAAGTGACGGGAGAGTGATCGGAGTGATGAAGAGTGATGGGAGAGTGATCGGAGTGATGGAAGAGTGATGGGAGAATGATCGGAGTGATGAAGAGTGATGGTAGAGTGATCAGAGGGATGGAAGAGTGATGGGAGAGTGATTGCAGGGATGGAAGAGTGATAGGAGAGTGATCGGAGGGATGGAAGACTGATGGGAGAGTGATCGGAGTGATGGAAGAGTGATGGGAGAGTGATCGGAGTGATGGAAGAGTGATGGGAGAGTGATCGGAGTGATGGGAGAGTGATCGGAGTGATGAAGTGATGGGAGAGTGATCGGAGTGATGGGAGAGTGATCGGAGGGATGGAAGAGTGATGGGAGAGTGATCGGAGTGATGGAAGTGATGGGAGAGTGATCGGAGTGATGGGAGAGTGATCGGAGGGATGGAAGTGATGGGAGAGTGATCGGAGTGATGGGAGAGTGATCGGAGTGATAGAAGAGTGATGGGAGAGTGATCGGAGTGATGAAGAGTGATGGGAGAGTGATCGAAGTAATGGAAGTGATGGGAGAGTGATCAGAGTGATGGAAGAATGATGGGAGAGTGATCAGAGTGATGGAAGTGAGGGAAGAGTGATCGGAGTGATGAAGAGTGATGGGAGAGTGATCGGAGTGATGAAGAGTGATGGGAGAGTGATCGGAGTAATGAAGAGTGATGGTAGAGGGATCGGAGTGATGGAAGAGTGATCGGAGCGATGGAAGAGTGATGGGAGTGATCGGAGTGATGGGAGAGTGATTGGAGTCATGGAAGAGATGGGAGAGTGATCGGAGTGATGGAAAAGTGATGGGAGAGTGATCAGAGTGATGAAGTGATGGGAGAGTGATCGGAGTGATGAAGAGTGATGGGAGAGTGGTCGGAGTGATGAAGAGTGATGGGAGAGTGATCAGAGTGATGAAGAGTGATGGGAGAGTGATCGGAGTGATGGGAGAGTGATCGTAGTGATGGAAGAGTGATGGGAGAGTGATCGGAGTGATGGAAGAGTGATGGAAGAGTGATCGGAGTGATGGAAGAGTGATCGGAGTGATGGAAGAGTGATGGGAGAGTGATCGGAGTGATGGAAGAGTGATCGGAGTGATGGAAGAGTGATGGGAGAGTGATCGGAGTGATGGAAGAGTGACTGGAGTGATAGAAGAGTGATGGGAGAGAGATCGGAGTGATGGAAGAGTGATCAGAGTGATGAAAGAGTGATGGGAGAGTGATCGGAGTGATGGAGGAGTGATTGGAGAGGGGTCGGAGTGATGGAAGTGATGGGAGAGTGACCAGAGTGATGAAGAGTGATGGGAGAGTGATCGGAGTGATGGAAGAGTGATCGGAGTGATGGAAGAGTGATGGGAGAGTGATCGGAGTGAAGAGTGATGGGAGAGTGATCGGAGTGAAGAGTGATGGGAGAGTGATCGGAGTGATGGAAGTGATGGGAGAGTGATCAGAGTGATGAGGGAGTGATTGGAGTGATGGAAGAGTGATGGGAGAGTGATTGGAGTGATGGAAGAGTGATGGGAGAGTGACCGGAGTGATGAAGTGATGGGAGAGTGATCGGAGTGATGAAGAGTGATGGGAGAGTGATCGGAGTGGTGAAGAGTGATCGGAGTGATGGAAGAGTGATCGGAGTGATGGAAGAGTGATGGGAGAGTGATCGGAGTGAAGAGTGATGGGAGAGTGATCGGAGTGATGCAAGTGATGGGAGAGTGATCAGAGTGATGGAAGAGTGATGGGAGAGTGACCGGAGTGATGAAGTGATGGGAGAGTGATCAGAGTGATGAAGAGTGATGGGAGAGTGATCGGAGTGGTGAAGAGTGATCGGAGTGATGGAAGAGTGATCGGAGTGATGGAAGAGTGATGGGAGAGTGATCGGAGTGAAGAGTGATGGGAGAGTGATCGGAGTGATGGAAGTGATGGGAGAGTGATCAGAGTGATGAGAGTGATTGGAGTGATGGAAGAGTAATGGGAGAGTGATCGGAGTGATGAAGAGTGATGGGAGAGTGATCGGAGTGATGGAAGTGATCGGAGTGATGGGAGAGTGATCGGAGTGAAGAGTGATGGGAGAGTGATTGGAGTGATGGAAGTGATGGGAGAGTGATCAGAGTGATGAGAGAGTGATTGGAGTGATGAAGAGTGATGGGAGAGTGATTGGAGTGATGGAAGTGATGGGAGAGTGACCAGAGTGATGAAGAGTGATGGGAGAGTGATCGGAGTGATGAAGAGTGATGGGAGAGTGATCGGAGTGAAGAGTGATGGGAGAGTGATTGGAGTGATGGAAGTGATGGGAGAGTGATCAGAGTGATGAGAGAGTGATTGGAGTGATGGAAGAGTGATGGGAGAGTGACCGGAGTGATGAAGAGTGATGGGAGAGTGATCGGAGTGATGAAGAGTGATGGGAGAGTGATCGGAGTGATGAAGAGTGATGGAAGAGTGATGGGAGAGTGATCGGAGTGATGGGAGAGTGATCGGAGTGATGGAAGAGTGATCGGAGTGATGAAGAGTGATGGGAGAGTGATCGGAGTGATGGGAGAGTGATTGGAGTGATGGAAGAGTGATCGGAGTGATGAAGAGTGATGGGAGAGTGATCGGAGTGATGGGAGAGTGATCGGAGTGATGAAGAGTGATGGAAGAATGATGGGAGAGTGATCGGAGTGATGGAAGAGTGATGGGAGAGTAAACTTCACCTGGAGCACGTGGAGGGTTCACCTGGAGCACGTGGAGGGTTCACCTGGAGCACGTGGAGGGTTCACCTGGAGCACGTGGAGGGTTCACCTGGAGCACGTGGAGGGTTCACCTGGAGCACGTGGAGGGTTCACCTGGAGCACGTGGAGGGTTCACCTGGAGCACGTGGAGGGTTCACCTGGAGCACGTGGAGGGTTCACCTGGAGCACGTGGAGGGTTCACCTGGAGCACGTGGAGGGTTCACCTGGAGCACGTGGAGGGTTCACCTGGAGCACGTGGAGGGTTCACCTGGAGCACGTGGAGGGTTCACCTGGAGCACGTGGAGGGTTCACCTGGAGCACGTGGAGGGTTCAACTGTCTCAGTGTAAGCTTTGTTAACCTTCACTTTTGTTGATGATTTTGAAAAACTGAAATAAGCTGAGAGGCTCAGGTCAGAGTATGTAGGAGAGAGGGAGATTATTTCCCAGTGTAAGTTGGCCTTAGACAGGGATGTGTGATGTCACCATGATTGTTCAATATATTTATAGATGGAGTTGTAAGAGAAGTGAATGCTCGGGTGTTGGGTAGAGGTGTGTTTTTTTTACACAGGGTTTGACAAGGTTAAGGATCCCTAGCTTTATTGACAAGCTATTTACAGGTTAAGGATTCCTAACTTTATTGACAAGCTAAGAGCTGTTACCTACATCAGCTCATTTGAAAGCATTTTTATTGTTATGAGACATACAAGTAGGGAACAGGATGAAGTTGGAGCCATCTGTGGGCCAGCATTTTCATTTGATCAACTGACTTTATCTCGTTGACATCATTATGCTGTACGAATGTGTTCCATACTCGAGTCATCCTGGGTATGTATGATCTCAGATGGAGTGATGTTCTGGAGAAGGGTACAGCCAGAGTGAAGTTGCTGCTTTCTGCCTGTTAAAAGGTAACGAACCTAATACAAAGTGGGAGTTGTCACAGTTGCTTTTTGCTGATCACACTGTACTTTTGGGATATTATGAAGAGAAGTTGCATGCTTGGTGGACGAGTTTGGTAGGATATGTAAGAAAAAGGAAATTAGAAGTGAATATAGGAAAGCGCAAGGTGATGAGGATAAAAAAATTAGGTAATGAAAGATTGGATATCACACTGAAAGGAAGGAATATGAAGGAAGTGAGTGTATGCAGATAACTGGGAGAGGATTTGTCAGAAGTTAGGTTTATGAAAGACGAGGTGAATCATAGAATTAATGAGGTAAAAAAGGTGAGTGGTGCAAAGAGGAGTCTGTGAAGACAAAAAACGTTATCCGTGGAAGGAAAGAGGGGAATGTATGAGAGTATAGTTATACCAACGCTCTTATACGGGTGTGAAGCATGATAAGTCGTGAATGTTACAACGAGGAGAAGGCTGGAACAGTGAAGATGTCGTATCTGAGGGCAATGTGCGGTGTGAATACAATGCAGAGAATCTCTACCTCCAAGATTAGAAGGAGGTGCGGTGTTTCTAAAAGTATTTCTCCAGAGGGCAGAGGAGGGGTTGTTGAGGTGGTTCGGACATGTAAAGAGAATGGAACGAAACAGAATGACTTCGAGAGTGTATAAATCTATAGTGGAGGGAAGGAGGGGTAGGGGCGGCCTAGGAAAGGTTGGAGAGAGGGGGTAAAGAAGGTTTTGTAAGATAGGGGCTTGGACTTCCAACAAGCATGTGTGAGCGTGTTAGCAGCAAATGGAGACATGTGCTTTTTATGAGTTTTTCGTGCTGTTGGAGTGTGAGCAAAGTAACATTTATCAAGGGATTCAGGGAAACCGGCAAACTGGACTTGAGTCCTGGAGGTAGGAAGTACAGTACTTGTGCTCTGAAGGAGGTGTGTTGATGCTGTAATGTAGAGGCGGCGCACCTCTGACAACATACTGATGAATGAATGATGATGAAAGTGTTTCTTCTTTTTTATTTCACCTTGTCTTTGTGGGAAAATGCCCATGTTATATATATATATATATATATATATATATATATATATATATATATATATATATATATATATATATATATATATATATATATATATATATATATATATATATATATATATATATATATATATATATGAGGGTATATCACATACAGTGTGGTCTAGCATGTTACACAGAGCAGCGTGAGTGTGCCATCTCTGGAAGGCCACATTCACTCCCTGGAAGAAAGGCGGCAGCCCGTACAAGTGTTTATGAGGAAGTTGGGTGTGACAAATACAGTGAACATTTAGTATGATCCAAGGATCTCTGATTCTACTGATGACAAGCTCTAGCACGTAGGGAGACCCCTGCTTTTAATTTTCTGATGGATCCTCCTTCCCCTGACTCAGCCTTACCCGCCACTCAGTCTTACCCCTCACACAGTCTTACCCCTCACACAGTCTTATCCCTCACACAGTCTTACCTCTCACTCAGTCTTACCCCTCACTCAGTCTTCTCACTCAGTCTTACCCCTCACTCCCGGGACAATAAACCAAGGTCACGTCTGCCTCCCCTCAGCATACACCACCGCCAAGCCTGGTCCACTCCCCTCTTTCCTCTTATTTCTTTACCTCCCATAAACCTTTCCCCTCTCCCTGCACCTCCTCCTCCTTCCCATCATGACCCCTCGCCGCGATAAAACACCTCCCTTCCCCTCACTCCCCTCTCTACCAAAACAGAGGTGAGGGGTCGAGGTGGTACAGTGGCCAGGGAGCAGCCCAGGAGAGATAACAGGAATGGGGCGGTGATGGAACGGGAATAAGGCAGGATTGTAATGGTGATGTGCCGGAGATGGGAGGGTGATGTGCTAGAGATGGGAAGCTGTTGTGCTGGAGATGGGATGGTGATGTAAGAATGGGAGGCTGGTGTGCTGGAGATGGGAGAGAGATGGAACAAAAATGGGACTGTGGGGTGATGGATATGGGACAAGAATGTAGCTGGAATGTGACGGGGATGGTGTAGGAATGGAACGGTAATGGTGTAGGAATGGATGGGGATGGTATAGGAATAGGGATGAGTCAGGAATAGAATAGGAATGGGACTGGGATGGGAAGAAATGGAGCGGGAATGGAACGGGGATGGACAAAAATGGATCTTACCTCCTACACACCGAAGAGCAATACAATGTAAGCACTCACTTGAGTACTGGTAGGTGCTCACTTGAGTACTGGTAGGTGCTCACTTGAGTACTGGTAGGTCCTCACTTGAGTACTGGTAGGTGCTCACTTGAGTACTGGTAGGTGCTCACTTGAGTACTGGTAGGTGCTCACTTGAGTACTGGTAGGTGCTCACTTGAGTACTGGTAGGTGCTCACTTGAGTACTGGTAGGTGCTCACTTGAGTACTGGTAGGTGCTCACTTGAGTACTGGTAGGTGCTCACTTGAGTACTGGTAGGTGCTCACTTGAGTACTGGTAGGTGCTCACTAGAGTACCAGTAGGTGCTCACTTGAGCACTGGTAGGTGCTCACTTGAGTACTGGTAGGTGCTCACTTGAGTACTGGTAGGTGCTCACTTGAGTACTGGTAGGTGCTCACTTGAGTACTGGTAGGTGCTCACTTGAGTACTGGTAGGTGCTCATTTGAGTACTGGTAGGTGCTCACTTGAGTACTGGTAGGTGCTCACTTGAGTACTGGTAGGTGCTCACTTGAGTACTGGTAGGTGCTCACTTGAGTACTGGTAGGTGCTCACTTGAGTACTGGTAGGTGCTCACTTGAGTACTGGTAGGTGCTCACTTGAGTACCGGTAAGTGCTCACTTGAGTACTGGTAGGTGCTCACTTGAGTACTGGTAGGTGCTCACTTGAGTACTGGTAGGTGCTCACTTGAGTGCTGGTAGGTGCTTACTTGAGTACTGGTAGGTGCTCACTTGAGTACTGGTAGGTGCTCACTTGAGTACTGGTAGGTGCTCACTTGAGTACTGGTAGGTGCTCACTTGAGTACTGGTAGGTGCTCACTTGAGTACTGGTAGGTGCTCACTTGAGTACTGGTAGGTGCTCACTTGAGTACTGGTAGGTGCTCACTTGAGTACTGGTAGGTGCTCACTTGAGTACTGGTAGGTGCTCACTTGAGTACTGGTAGGTGCTCACTTGAGTACTGGTAGGTGCTCACTTGAGTACTGGTAGGTGCTCACTTGAGTACTGGTAGGTGCTCACTTGAGTACTGGTAGGTGCTCACTTGAGTACTGGTAGGTGCTCACTTGAGTACTGGTAGGTGCTCACTTGAGTACTGGTAGGTGCTCACTTGAGTACTGGTAGGTGCTCACTTGAGTACTGGTAGGTGCTCACTTGAGTACTGGTAGGTGCTCACTTGAGTACTGGTAGGTGCTCACTTGAGTACTGGTAGGTGCTCACTTGAGTACTGGTAGGTGCTCACTTGAGTACTGGTAGGTGCTCACTTGAGTACTGGTAGGTGCTCACTTGAGTACTGGTAGGTGCTCACTTGAGTACTGGTAGGTGCTCACTTGAGTACTGGTAGGTGCTCACTTGAGTACTGGTAGGTGCTCACTTGAGTACTGGTAGGTGCTCACTTGAGTACTGGTAGGTGCTCACTTGAGTACTGTAGGTGCTCACTTGAGTACTGGTAGGTGCTCACTCGAGTACTGGTAGGTGCTCACTTGAGTACTGGTAGGTGCTCACTTGAGTACTGGTAGGTGCTCACTTGAGTACTGGTAGGTGCTCACTTGAGTACTGGTAAGTGCTCACTTGAGTACTGGTAGGTGCTCACTTGAGTACTGGTAGGTGCTCACTTGAGTACTGGTAGGTGCTCACTTGAGTACTGGTAGGTGCTCACTTGAGTACTGGTAGGTGCTCACTTGAGTACTGGTAGGTGCTCACTTGAGTACTGGTAGGTGCTCACTTGAGTACTGGTAGGTGCTCACTTGAGTACTGGTAGGTGCTCACTTGAGTACTGGTAGGTGCTCACTTGAGTACTGGTAGGTGCTCACTTGAGTACTGGTAGGTGCTCACTTGAGTACTGGTAGGTGCTCACTTGAGTACTGGTAGGTGCTCACTTGAGTACTGGTAGGTGCTCACTTGAGTACTGGTAGGTGCTCACTTGAGTACTGGTAGGTGCTCACTAGAGTACCAGTAGGTGCTCACTTGAGCACTGGTAGGTGCTCACTTGAGTACTGGTAGGTGCTCACTTGAGTACTGGTAGGTGCTCACTTGAGTACTGGTAGGTGCTCACTTGAGTACTGGTAGGTGCTCATTTGAGTACTGGTAGGTGCTCACTTGAGTACTGGTAGGTGCTCACTTGAGTACTGGTAGGTGCTCACTTGAGTACTGGTAGGTGCTCACTTGAGTACTGGTAGGTGCTCACTTGAGTACTGGTAGGTGCTCACTTGAGTACTGGTAGGTGCTCACTTGAGTACCGGTAAGTGCTCACTTGAGTACTGGTAGGTGCTCACTTGAGTACTGGTAGGTGCTCACTTGAGTACTGGTAGGTGCTCACTTGAGTGCTGGTAGGTGCTTACTTGAGTACTGGTAGGTGCTCACTTGAGTACTGGTAGGTGCTCACTTGAGTACTGGTAGGTGCTCACTTGAGTACTGGTAGGTGCTCACTTGAGTACTCGTAGGTGCTCACTTGAGTACTGGTAGGTGCTCACTTGAGTACTGGTAGGTGCTCACTTGAGTACTGGTAGGTGCTCACTTGAGTACTGGTAGGTGCTCACTTGAGTACTGGTAGGTGCTCACTTGAGTACTGGTAAGTGCTCACTTGAGTACTGGTAGGTGCTCACTTGAGTACTGGTAGGTGCTCACTTGAGTACTGGTAGGTGCTCACTTGAGTACTGGTAGGTGCTCACTTGAGTACTGGTAGGTGCTCACTTGAGTACTGGTAGGTGCTCACTTGAGTACTGGTAGGTGCTCACTAGAGTACCAGTAGGTGCTCACTTGAGCACTGGTAGGTGCTCACTTGAGTACTGGTAGGTGCTCACTTGAGTACTGGTAGGTGCTCACTTGAGTACTGGTAGGTGCTCACTTGAGTACTGGTAGGTGCTCACTTGAGTACTGGTAGGTGCTCATTTGAGTACTGGTAGGTGCTCACTTGAGTACTGGTAGGTGCTCACTTGAGTACTGGTAGGTGCTCACTTGAGTACTGGTAGGTGCTCACTTGAGTACAGGTAGGTGCTCACTTGAGTACTGGTAGGTGCTCACTTGAGTACTGGTAGGTGCTCACTTGAGTACCGGTAAGTGCTCACTTGAGTACTGGTAGGTGCTCACTTGAGTACTGGTAGGTGCTCACTTGAGTACTGGTAGGTGCTCACTTGAGTGCTGGTAGGTGCTTACTTGAGTACTGGTAGGTGCTCACTTGAGTACTGGTAGGTGCTCACTTGAGTACTGGTAGGTGCTCACTTGAGTACTGGTAGGTGCTCACTTGAGTACTCGTAGGTGCTCACTTGAGTACTGGTAGGTGCTCACTTGAGTACTGGTAGGTGCTCACTTGAGTACTGGTAGGTGCTCACTTGAGTACTGGTAGGTGCTCACTTGAGTACTGGTAGGTGCTCACTTGAGTACTGGTAAGTGCTCACTTGAGTACTGGTAGGTGCTCACTTGAGTACTGGTAGGTGCTCACTTGAGTACTGGTAGGTGCTCACTTGAGTACTGGTAGGTGCTCACTTGAGTACTGGTAGGTGCTCACTTGAGTACTGGTAGGTGCTCACTTGAGTACTGGTAGGTGCTCACTTGAGTACTGGTAGGTGCTCACTTGAGTACTGGTAGGTGCTCACTTGAGTACTGGTAAGTGCTCACTTGAGTACTGGTAGGTGCTCACTTGAGTACTGGTAGGTGCTCACTTGAGTACTGGTAGGTGCTCACTTGAGTACTGGTAGGTGCTCACTTGAGTACTGGTAGGTGCTCACTAGAGTACCAGTAGATGCTCACTTGAGTACTGGTAGGTGCTCACTTGAGTACTGGTAGGTGCTCATTGAGTACTGGTAGGTGCTCACTAGAGTACCAGTAGGTGCTCACTTGAGCACTGGTAGGTGCTCACTTGAGTACTGGTAGGTGCTCACTTGAGTACTGGTAGGTGCTCACTTGAGTACTTGTAGGTGCTCACTTGAGTACTGGTAGGTGCTCACTTGAGTACTGGTAGGTGCTCACTAGAGTACCAGTAGGTGCTCACTTGAGTACTGGTAGGTGCTCACTTGAGTACTGGTAGGTGCTCACTTGAGTACTGGTAGGTGCTCACTTGAGTACTGGTAGGTGCTCACTTGAGTACTGGTAGGTGCTCACTTGAGTACTGGTAGGTGCTCACTTGAGTACTGGTAGGTGCTCATTTGAGTACTGGTAGGTGCTCACTTGAGTACTGGTAGGTGCTCACTTGAGTACTGGTAGGTGCTCACTTGAGTACTGGTAGGTGCTCACTTGAGTACTGGTAGGTGCTCACTTGAGTACTGGTAGGTGCTCACTAGAGTACCAGTAGGTGCTCACTTGAGTACTGGTAGGTGCTCACTTGAGTACTGGTAGGTGCTCACTTGAGTACTGGTAGGTGCTCACTTGAGTTCTGGTAGGTGCTCACTTGAGTACTGGTAGGTGCTCACTTGAGTACTGGTAGGTGCTCACTTGAGTACTGGTAGGTGCTCATTTGAGTACTGGTAGGTGCTCACTTGAGTACTGGTAGGTGCTCATTTGAGTACCGGTAGGTGCTCACTAGAGTACCAGTAGTGCTCTCTAGAGTACCAATAGGTGGTCACTTGAGTACTAGTAGTGCTCACTAGAGTACCAGTAGGTGCTCACTTGAGTACTGGTAGTGCTCACTAGAGTATCGGTATGTGCTCATTAGAGTACTAGTATGTGCTCACTAGAGTACCAGTAGGTGCTCACTAGAGTACCAGTAGGTGCTCACTTGAGTACTGGTAGTGCTCACTAGAGTATCGGTAGGTGCTCATTAGAGTACCAGTAGGTGCTCACTAGAGTACCAATAGGTGCCCACTTGAGTACTGGTAGTGCTCACTAGAGTACGGGTAGGTGTTCACTGGAGTACCAGTAGATGCTCATTAGAGTACCAGTGGGTGCTCACTTGATTACTGGTTTGCTCACTAGAGGTTCAGTAGGTTCTCACTTGAGTACCAGTAGGTACTCACTTGAGTACTGGTAGTGCTCACTAGAGTACCGGTAGGTGCAGTGAAGGTGTCAGCGTCCACACTACCGTCACAGGTGCACCAGTAGATGCTCACTAGAATACCGGTAGGTGCTCACTAGAGTACCAGTAGGTACTCACTAGAGTACAAGTAGGTGCTCACTAGAGTACCGGTAGGTGCTCACTAGAGTACCAGTAGGTGCTCACTAGAGTACCAGTAGGTGTTTACTTTAGTACTGGTAGTGCTCACTAGAGTACCAGTAGGTGCTCACTGGAGTACCAGTAGGTGCTCACTTGAGTACTGGAGTGTTCACTAGAGTACCGGTAGGTGTTCACTAAAGTACCAGTAGGCGCTCACTAGAGTACCAGTAGTTGCTCACTAAAGTACCAGTAGGTGCTCACTAAAGAACCATTAGGTGCTCACTAGAGTACCAGTAGGTGCTCACTAAAGCACCGGTAGATTCTTACTAGAGTACAAGTAGGTGCTCACTAAAGTACCAGGAGGTGCTCACTAAAGTACCAGTAGGTGCTCACTAAAGTACCAGTAGGTGCTCACTAAAGTACCAGTAGGTGCTCACTAAAGTACCAGGAGGTGGTCACTAAAGTACCAGTAGGTGCTCACTAAAGTACCAGTAGGTGCTCACTAAAGTACCAGAAGGTGCTCACTAAAGTACCAGTAGATGCTCACTAAAGTACCAGTAGATGCTCACTAAAGTACCAGAAGGTGCTCACTAAAGTACCAGGAGGTGCTCACGAAAGTACCAGTAGATTCTCACTAGAGTACCATCAGGTGCTCACTAAAGTACCGGTAGATTCTCACTAGAGTACCTGTAGGTGCTTACAAGAGCACCAGTAGATGCTGACTAGAGCACTAGCAGGTACTGACTCAGTGCCGCAGCCGTCATATGTTGCCTCAGTGTCAGATGCCAGACGTCCTCACGACTCAAGATAAGTTTCTTAAATCAGAAAATTGTCGTATTAACAATAAGTGGCGGTAGTCCAGTATAAGGCAATATAATATATATGTAGGAAGCTTTGAGGGGTGTCAGCGTCCACACTACCGTCACAGGTGCACCAGTCAACATGTAAGGAAGCAGTGAGGGTGTCAGCGTCCACACTACCGTCACAGGTGCACCAGTCAACATGTAAGGAAGCAGTGAGGGTGTCAGCGTCCACACTACCGTCACAGGTGCACCAGTCAACATGTAAGGAAGCAGTGAGGGTGTCAGCGTCCACACTACCGTCACAGGTGCACCAGTCAATACGTCACCGTGAGTCACCATAGGTTGCTATCAGTTTATGTCAGATAAATTGTAATTGTAATTCTCACTAAACTCATCACTGGAATAATGTCAGTCATGACTAAAACCTGTTTAAATTGAAACAATAATTTTAAGTACACTGAGTAGAGAGTAGAATGTGGGCTGTGCCATGGATGATGTCATGCATCATGTGCAGACATCTCTGCATTCTCCCGCAATGTCATCGATATAGGAAAGTGTTTGTGGATCTGCATGACCGTCAGATGTTACATAGGTACTAAACAACAGTAACACACGGAAAATACCTTTGCTTAAGAGAAATTATCAGTTTTATATGAGTTGGGAAAGTAAAGAAACAAGATAAATATTAGAAGAAGCAGAGAAGCAAAACTATACAGGGGAGTCAGAAGTACTCATATAGTACATAGAGGAAGACACGAAACACTTCTGCAACATAGCACAAGTGTGCCAGGCTAGCAGGACAAACTCAGCGGTACCAGGTTAGTAGGACAAACTCAGCGGTACCAGGTTAGCAGGACAAACTCAGCGGTACCAGGCTAGCAGGACAAACTCAGCGGTACCAGGTTAGCAGGACAAACTCAGCGGTACCAGGTTAGCAGGACAAACTCAGCGGTACCACGCTAGCAGAACAAAAACAGCGGTACCAGGCTAGCAGGGCAAACTCAGCAGAAACAGTCTAGCAGGACAAACTCAGCGGTACCACGGTAGCAGAACAAACTCAGCGGTACCAGGTTAGCATGACAAACTCAGCGGTACCAGGCTTGCAGGACAAACTCAGCGGTACCAGGTTAGCAGAACAAACTCAGCGGTACCAGGCCAACAGGACAAATTCAACGTTACTAGGTTAGCAGGACAAACTCAGCGGTACCAGGCTAGCAGAGCAAACTCAGCAGTACCAGGCTAGCAGAACAAACTCAGCGGTACCAGGCTAGCAGGAAAAACTCAGCAGTACCAGGCTAGCAGGGCAAACTCAGCGGTACCAGGCTAGCAGGACAAACTCAGCGGCACCAAGCTAGCAGGATAAACTCAGCGGTACCAAGCTAGCAAGAAAAACTCAGCGGTACCAGGCTAACAGGACAAACTCAGCGGTACCAGGCTAGCAAGAAAAACTCAGCGGTACCAGGCTAGCAGGACAAACTCAGCGGTACCAGGCTACCAGAGCAAACTCAGCGGTACCAGGCTAGCAGGGCAAACTCAGCAGTACCAGGCCAGCAGGACAAACTCAGCGGTACCAGGCTTGCAGGAAAAACTCAGCGGTACCAGGCTAGCAGGATAAACTCAGAGGTACCAGGCTACCAGGACAAACTAAGCGCTACGAGGCTAGCAGGACAAACTCAGCGGTACCAGGTTAGCAGAACAAACTCAGCGGTACCAGGCTTGCAGGACAAACTCAGCGGTACCAGGCTAGAAGAGCAAACTCAGCGGTACCAGGCCAGCAGGAAAAATTCAGCAGTACAAGGCTAGCAGGACAAACTCAGCGGTGCCAGGTTAGCAGGACAAACTCAGCGGTACCAGGCTAGCAGAGCAAACTCAGCGGTACCAGGCTAGCAGAGCAAACTCAGCAGTACCAGGCTAGCAGGAAAAACTCAGCGGTACCAGGCAAGCAGGGCAAACTCAGCGGTACCAGGCTAGTAGGAAAAACTCAGCGGTACCAGGCTAGCAGGACAAACTCAGCGGTACCAGGCTAGCAGGACAAAGTCAGGTTTACAAGGTTAGCAGGATAAACTCAGCGATACCAGGCTGGCAGGACAAACTCAGCGGTACCAGGCTAGGAGGGCAAACTCAGCGGTACCAGGCTAGCAGGACAAAGTCAGTGCTAGCAGGCTAGCAGGGCAAACTCATTGGTACCAGGCTAGCAGGGCAAACTCAGTGGTATCAGGCCAGCAGGACAAACTCAGCGCTACTAGGCTACAAGGGCAAACTCAGTGATACCAGGCTTGCAGGACAAACTCAGTGGTATCAAGCTAGCAGGACAAACTCAGAGGTACCAGGCTAGCAGGGCAAACTCAGAGGTACCAGGCTAGCAGGATAAACTCCGCTGTACCAGGCTAGGAAGACAAACTCAGCGGTACCAGGCTAGTAGGACAAACTCGGCGGTACCAGGCAAGCAGGACAAACTCCGCTGTACCAGGCTAGGTATACAACTCAGCGGTACCAGGCTAGCAGAGCAAACTCAGCGGTACCAGGCTAGCAGGGTAAAGTCAGCGGTACGAGGCTAGCAGGATAAACTCAGCGGTACCAGACTATCAGGACAAACTCAGCAGTACAAGGCTAGCAGAGCAAACTCAGCGGTACCAGGCTAGCAGGGCAAGCTCAGCGGTACCAGGCTAGCAGGATAAACTCGGCGGTACCATGCTAGCAGGACAAACTCAGCGGTACCAGGCTAGCAGAGCAAACTCAGCGGTACCAGCCTAGCAGGACAAACTGAGCGGTACCAGGCCAAACTCAGCGTTACCAATCTAGCAGGATAAACTGAGAGGTACCAGGCTAGGAGCACAAACTTGGCGGTACGAGGCTATCAGGACAAACTCATCGGTACCAGGATAGCAGAGCAAACTCAGCGGTACCAGGCTAGTAGGACAAACTCAGCGGTACCTGGCTAGGAGGACAAACTCAGCAGTACTAGTCTACTAGGACAACTCAGCGGTAACAGGCTAGCAGGACAAACTCAGTGGTACCAGGCTAGGAAGGCAAACTCAGCGTTACCAGGCTAGCAGGACAAACTCAGCCCTAAGAGGCTAACGGGGAAACTCAGCGGTACCAGGCTAGTAGTGCAAATTCAGTAGTATCAGGCTAGCAGAGCAAACTCAGCGGTAACAGGGTAGCAGGGCAAATTCAGCGGTACCAGGCTAGCTGGATAAACTCCGCGGTACCTGGTTAGCAGGACAAAATCAGCGCTACCAGGCTATCAGGATACTCTCAGCGGTACCAGACTAGCAGGACAAACTCAGTGCTACCAGGCTAGCAGAGCAAACTCAGCGGTACCAGGCTAGTAGGACAAATTCAGCGGTACCTGGCTAGGAGGACAAACTCAGCGGTACCAGGCTAGGAGGACAAACTCAGCGGTACCAGGCTAGTAGGACAAACTCGGCGGTACCAGGCTAGCAGGGCAAACTCAGCGGTACCAGGCTAGCAGTGCAAACTTAGTGGTACCAGGCTAGCAGGGCAAAGTCAGCGATACAAGGCTAGCAGGATAAACTCAGCGGTACCAGGCTAGCAGGACAAACTCAGCAGTACCAGGCTAGGAATGCAAACTCAGCGGTACCAGGCTAGCAGGGAAAACTCAGAGGTACCAGGCTAGCAAAGCAAACTCAGCGGTACCAGGCTAGCAGGACAAACTGAAAGGTACAATGCTAGCAGGACAAACTCAGCGGTACCAGGCTAGCAGAGTAAACTCAGCGGAACGAGGCTAGCAGGGCAAACTCAGTGGTATCAGGCTAGCAAGACAAACTCAGTGGTACCAGGCTAGCAGGGCAAACTCAGTGGTACCAATCTAGCAGGATAAACTTAGCGGTACCAGGCTAGCAGGACAAACTTAGCTGTACCAGGCTAGTAGGACAAACTCGGCGGTACCAGGCTAGCAGAGCAAACTCAGCGGTACCAGTCTAGTAGGACAAACTCAGCGGTACCTGGCTAGCAGAAGAAACTCAGCGGTACCAGGTTTCTAGGACAAACTCAGCAGTACGAGGCTAGGAAGGCAAACTCAGCGTTACCAGGCTAGCAGGACAAACTCAGCGGTACCAGGCTAGCAGGGCAAACGCAGCGGTACCAGGCTAGGAAGGTAAACTCAGAGTTACCAGGCTAGCAGGACAAACTCAGCTCTATCAATCTAGCAGGGCAAACGCAGCGGTACCAGGCTAGGAGGGCAAATTCAGTGGTATTAGGCTAGCAGGACAAACTCAGCGCTATCAGGCTAGCAGAGCAAACTCCGCGGTACCTGGCTAGCAGGACATACTCAGCGGTACCAGGCTAGCAGGATAAACTCAGCGGTACCAGGCTAGCAGGATAAACTCAGCGGTACCAGGCTAGCAGGACAAACTCAGTGGTACCAGGCTAGCAGGACAAACTCAGTGGTACCAGGCTAGCAGGACAAACTCAGTGGTACCAGGCTAGCAGGACAAACTCAGCGGTACCAGGCTAGCAGGGAAAACTCATCGGTACCAGGCTAGCAGGACAAACTCAGCGGTACCAGGCTAGCAGGATAAACTCAGCGGTACCAGGCTAGCAGGACAAACTCAGTGGTACCAGGCTAGCAGGGCAAAGTCAGCGGTATCAGGCCAGCAGGACAAACTCAGCGCTACGAGGCTAGCAGGGCAAACTCAACAGTACCAGGCTAGCAGGACAAACTCAGCAGTACCAGGCTAGGAAGGCAAACTCAGCGGTACCAGGCTAGCAGGGCAAACTCAGCGGTACCAGGCTAGCAGGACAAACTCAGTGGTACCAGGCTAGCAGGGCAAAGTCAGCGGTATCAGGCCAGCAGGACAAACTCAGCGCTACGAGGCTAGCAGGGCAAACTCAACAGTACCAGGCTAGCAGGACAAACTCAGCAGTACCAGGCTAGGAAGGCAAACTCAGCGGTACCAGGCTAGCATGGCAAACTCAGCGGTACCAGGCTAGCATGGCAAACTCAGCGGTACCAGGCTAGCAGGACAAACTCATTGGTATCAGGCCAGCAGGACAAACTCAGCGGTACCAGGCTAGCAGGACAAACTCAGCGGTACCAGGCTAGTAGGACAAACTCGTCGGTACCAGGCTAGCAGGACAAACTCAGCGGTACCAGGCTAGGAGGACAACTCAGCGGTACCAGGCTAGCAGGGCAAACTCAGCGGTACCAGGCTAGCAGGACAAACTCAGTGGTACCAGGCTAGCAGGGCAAAGTCAGCGGTATCAGGCCAGCAGGACAAACTCAGCGCTACGAGGCTAGCAGGGCAAACTCAACAGTACCAGGCTATCAGGACAAACTCAGCAGTACCAGGCTAGGAAGGCAAACTCAGCGGTACCAGGCTAGCAGGGAAAACTCAGCGGTACCAGGCTAGCAGGACAAACTAAGTGGTATCAGACCAGCAGGACAAACTCAGCGGTACCAGGCTAGCAGGACAAACTCAGCGGTACCAGGCTAGTAAGACAAACTCGGCGATACCAGGCTAGCAGGACAAACTCAGCGGTACCAGGCTAGGAGGACAACTCAGCGGTGCCAGGCTAGCAGGGCAAACTCAGCGGTACCAGGCTAGCAGGACAAACTCAGTGGTACCAGGCTAGCAGGGCAAAGTCAGCGGTATCAGGCCAGCAGGACAAACTCAGCGCTACGAGGCTAGCAGGGCAAACTCAACAGTACCAGGCTAGCAGGACAAACTCAGCAGTACCAGGCTAGGAAGGCAAACTCAGCGGTACCAGGCTAGCAGGGCAAACTCAGCGGTACCAGGCTAGCAGTGCAAACTTAGCGGTACCAGGCTAGCAGCGCAAAGTCAGCGATACAAGGCTAGCAGAATAAACTCAGCGGTACCAGGCTAGCAGGACAAACTCAGCAGTACCAGGCTAGGAATGCAAACTCAGCGGTACCAGGCTAGCAGGGCAAACTCGGAGGTACCAGGCTAGCAGAGTAAACTCAGCGGAACGAGGCTAGCAGGGCAAACTCAGTGGTATCAGGCTAGCAAGACAAACTCAGTGCTACCAGGCTAGCAGGGCAAACTCATTGGTACCAATCTAGCAGGATAAACTTAGCGGTACCAGGCTAGCAGGACAAACTTAGTGGTACCAGGCTAGCAGGACAAACTCGGCGGTACCAGGCTAGCAGAGCAAACTCAGCGGTACCAGTCTAGTAGGACAAAGTCAGCGGTACCTGGCTAGCAGAAGAAACTCAGCGGTACCAGGTTAGTAGGACAACTCAGTGGTACCAGGCTAGCAGGGCAAACTCAGCGGAACCAGGCTAGCAGGACAAACTCAGTGGTACCAGGCTAGCAGGACAAACTCAGCAGTACGAGGCTAGGAAGGCAAACTCAGCGTTACCAGGCTAGCAGGACAAACTCAGCTCTATCAATCTAGCAGGGCAAACGCAGCGGTACCAGGCTAGGAGGGCAAATTCAGTGGTATCAGGCTAGCAGGACAAACTCAGCGCTATCAGGCTAGCAGAGCAAACTCCGCGGTACCTGGCTAGCAGGACATACTCAGCGGTACCAGGCTAGCAGGATAAACTCAGCGGTACCAGGCTAGCAGGACAAACTCAGTGTTACCAGACTAGCAGGGCAAACTCACTGGTACCAGGCTAGCTTGACAAACTCATCGGTACCAGGCTAGCAGGGAAAACTCATCGGTACCAGGCTAGCAGGGAAAACTCATCGGTACCAGGCTAGCAGGATAAACTCAGCGGTACGAGACAGCAGAACAAACTCAGCGGTACCAGGCTAGCAGGACAAACTCAGCGGTACCAGGCTAGCAGGACAAACTCAGTGGTACCAGGCTAGCACGGCAAAGTCAGCGGTATCAGGCCAGCAGGACAAACTCAGCGCTACGAGGCTAGCAGGGCAAACTCAACAGTACCAGGCTAGGAAGGCAAACTCAGCGGTACCAGGCTAGCAGGGCAAACGCAGCGGTACCAGGCTAGCAGGACAAACTCAGTGGTACCAGGCTAGCAGGGCAATGTCAGCGGTATCAGGCCAGCAGGACAAACTCAGCGCTACGAGGCTAGCAGGGCAAACTCAACAGTACCAGGCTAGCAGGACAAACTCAGCAGTACCAGGCTAGGAAGGCAAACTCAGCGGTACCAGGCTAGCAGGGCAAACTCAGCGGTACCAGGCTAGCAGGACAAACTCAGTGGTATCAGGCCAGCAGGACAAACTCAGCGGTACCAGGCTAGCAGGACAAACTCAGCGGTACCAGGCTAGTAGGACAAACTCGGCGGTACCAGGCTAGCAGGACAAACTCAGCGGTACCAGGCTAGGAGGACAACTCAGCGGTAGCAGGCTAGCAGGGCAAACTCAGCGGTACCAGGCTAGCAGGACAAACTCAGTGGTACCAGGCTAGCAGGGCAAAGTCAGCGGTATCAGGCCAGCAGGACAAACTCAGCGCTACGAGGCTAGCAGGGCAAACTCAACAGTACCAGGCTAGCAGGACAAACTCAGCAGTACCAGGCTAGGAAGGCAAACTCAGCGGTACCAGGCTAGCAGGGAAGACTCAGCGGTACCAGGCTAGCAGGACAAACTAAGTGGTATCAGACCAGCAGGACAAACTCAGCGGTACCAGGCTAGCAGGACAAACTCAGCTGTACCAGGCTAGTAGGACAAACTCGGCGGTACCAGGCTAGCAGGACAAACTCAGCGGTACCAGGCTAGGAGGACAACTCAGCGGTACCAGGCTAGCAGGGCAAACTCAGCGGTACCAGGCTAGCAGGACAAACTCAGTGGTACCAGGCTAGCAGGGCAAAGTCATCGGTATCAGGCCAGCAGGACAAACTCAGCGCCCACGAGGCTAGCAGGGCAAACTCAACATTACCAGGCTAGCAGGACAAACTCAGCAGTACCAGGCTAGGAAGGCAAACTCAGCGGTACCAGGCTAGCAGGGCAAACTCAACAGTACCAGGCTAGCAGGACAAACTCAGCAGTACCAGGCTAGGAAGGCAAACTCAGCCGTACCAGGCTAGCAGGGCAAACTGAGCGGTACCAGGCTAGCAGGACAAACTCAGCGGTACGAGGCTAGCAAAGCAAACTCAGCGGTACCAGGCTATTAGACAAACTCAGAGGTACCAGGCTAGCAGAGCAAACTCAGCTGTACCAGGCTAGCAGCACAAACTCAGCGGTACGAGATAGCAGAGCAAACTCAGCGGTACCAGGCTAGCAGGGTAAAGTCAGCGGTACGAGGCTAGCAGGATAAACTCAGCGGTACCAGACTATCAGGACAAACTCAGCAGTACAAGGCTAGCAGAGCAAACTCAGCGGTACCAGGCTAGCAGGGCAAGCTCAGCGGTACCAGGCTAGCAGGATAAACTCGGCGGTACCATGCTAGCAGGACAAACTCAGCGGTACCAGGCTAGCAGAGCAAACTCAGCGGTACCAGCCTAGCAGGACAAACTGAGCGGTACCAGGCCAAACTCAGCGTTACCAATCTAGCAGGATAAACTGAGAGGTACCAGGCTAGGAGCACAAACTTGGCGGTACGAGGCTATCAGGACAAACTCATCGGTACCAGGATAGCAGAGCAAACTCAGCGGTACCAGGCTAGTAGGACAAACTCAGCGGTACCTGGCTAGGAGGACAAACTCAGCAGTACTAGTCTACTAGGACAACTCAGCGGTAACAGGCTAGCAGGACAAACTCAGTGGTACCAGGCTAGGAAGGCAAACTCAGCGTTACCAGGCTAGCAGGACAAACTCAGCCCTAAGAGGCTAACGGGGAAACTCAGCGGTACCAGGCTAGCAGTGCAAATTCAGTGGTATCAGGCTAGCAGAGCAAACTCAGCGGTAACAGGGTAGCAGGGCAAATTCAGCGGTACCAGGCTAGCTGGATAAACTCCGCGGTACCTGGTTAGCAGGACAAAATCAGCGCTACCAGGCTATCAGGATACTCTCAGCGGTACCAGACTAGCAGGACAAACTCAGTGCTACCAGGCTAGCAGAGCAAACTCAGCGGTACCAGGCTAGTAGGACAAACTCAGCGGTACCTGGCTAGGAGGACAAACTCAGCGGTACCAGGCTAGGAGGACAAACTCAGCGGTACCAGGCTAGTAGGACAAACTCGGCGGTACCAGGCTAGCAGGGCAAACTCAGCGGTACCAGGCTAGCAGTGCAAACTTAGTGGTACCAGGCTAGCAGGGCAAAGTCAGCGATACAAGGCTAGCAGGATAAACTCAGCGGTACCAGGCTAGCAGGACAAACTCAGCAGTACCAGGCTAGGAATGCAAACTCAGCGGTACCAGGCTAGCAGGACAAACTGAAAGGTACAATGCTAGCAGGACAAACTCAGCGGTACCAGGCTAGCAGAGTAAACTCAGCGGAACGAGGCTAGCAGGGCAAACTCAGTGGTATCAGGCTAGCAAGTCAAACTCAGTGGTACCAGGCTAGCAGGGCAAACTCAGTGGTACCAATCTAGCAGGATAAACTTAGCGGTACCAGGCTAGCAGGACAAACTTAGTGGTACCAGGCTAGCAGGACAAACTCGGCGGTACCAGGCTAGCAGAGCAAACTCAGCGGTACCAGTCTAGTAGGACAAACTCAGCGGTACCTGGCTAGCAGAAGAAACTCAGCGGTACCAGGTTAGTAGGAGAACTCAGTGGTACCAGGCTAGCAGGGCAAACTCAGCGGAACCAGGCTAGCAGGACAAACTCAGTGGTACCAAGCTAGCAGGACAAACTCAGCAGTACGAGGCTAGGAAGGTAAACTCAGCGTTACCAGGCTAGCAGGACAAACTCAGCTCTATCAATCTAGCAGGGCAAACGCAGCGGTACCAGGCTAGGAGGGCAAATTCAGTGGTATCAGGCTAGCAGGACAAACTCAGCGCTATCAGGCTAGCAGAGCAAACTCCGCGGTACCTGGCTAGCAGGACATACTCAGCGGTACCAGGCTAGCAGGATAAACTCAGCGGTACCAGGCTAGCAGGATAAACTCAGCGGTACCAGGCTAGCAGGACAAACTCAGTGTTACCAGACGAGCAGGGCAAACTCAGCGGTAACAGGCTAGCAGGGCAAACTCAGTGGTACCAGGCTAGCAGGACAAACTCAGCGGTACCAGGCTAGCAGGGAAACTCATCGGTACCAGACTAGCAGGATAAACTCAGCGGTGCGAGATAGAACAAACTCAGCGGTACCAGGCTAGCAGGACAAACTCAGCGGTACCAGGCTAGCAGGACAAACTCAGTGGTACCAGGCTAGCAGGGCAAAGTCAGCGGTATCAGGCCAGCAGGACAAACTCAGCGCTACGAGGCTAGCAGGGCAAACTCAACAGTACCAGGCTAGCAGGACAAACTCAGCAGTACCAGGCTAGGAAGGCAAACTCAGCGGTACCAGGCTAGCAGGGCAAACTCAGCGGTACCAGGCTAGCAGGACAAACTCAGTGGTACCAGGCTAGCAGGGCAAAGTCAGCGGTATCAGGCCAGCAGGACAAACTCAGCGCTACGAGGCTAGCAGGGCAAACTCAACAGTACCAGGCTAGCAGGACAAACTCAGCAGTACCAGGCTAGGAAGGCAAACTCAGCGGTACCAGGCTAGCATGGCAAACTCAGCCGTACCAGGCTAGCATGGCAAACTCAGCGGTACCAGGCTAGCAGGACAAACTCATTGGTATGAGGCCAGCAGGACAAACTCAGCGGTACCAGGCTAGCAGGACAAACTCAGCGGTACCAGGCTAGTAGGACAAACTCGTCGGTACCAGACTAGCAGGACAAACTCAGCGGTACCAGGCTAGGAGGACAACTCAGCGGTACCAGGCTAGCAGGGCAAACTCAGCGGTACCAGGCTAGCAGGACAAACTCAGTGGTACCAGGCTAGCAGGGCAAAGTCAGCGGTATCAGGCCAGCAGGACAAACTCAGCGCTACGAGGCTAGCAGGGCAAACTCAACAGTACCAGGCTATCAGGACAAACTCAGCAGTACCAGGCTAGGAAGGCAAACTCAGCGGTACCAGGCTAGCAGGGAAAACTCAGCGGTACCAGGCTAGCAGGACAAACTAAGTGGTATCAGACCAGCAGGACAAACTCAGCGGTACCAGGCTAGCAGGACAAACTCAGCGGTACCAGGCTAGTAAGACAAACTCGGCGATACCAGGCTAGCAGGACAAACTCAGCGGTACCAGGCTAGGAGGACAACTCAGCGGTGCCAGGCTAGCAGGGCAAACTCAGCGGTACCAGGCTAGCAGGACAAACTCAGTGGTACCAGGCTAGCAGGGCAAAGTCAGCGGTATCAGGCCAGCAGGACAAACTCAGCGCTACGAGGCTAGCAGGGCAAACTCAACAGTACCAGGCTAGCAGGACAAACTCAGCAGTACCAGGCTAGGAAGGCAAACTCAGCGGTACCAGGCTAGCAGGGCAAACTCAGCGGTACCAGGCTAGCAGTGCAAACTTAGCGGTACCAGGCTAGCAGCGCAAAGTCAGCGATACAAGGCTAGCAGAATAAACTCAGCGGTACCAGGCTAGCAGGACAAACTCAGCAGTACCAGGCTAGGAATGCAAACTCAGCGGTACCAGGCTAGCAGGGCAAACTCGGAGGTACCAGGCTAGCAGAGTAAACTCAGCGGAACGAGGCTAGCAGGGCAAACTCAGTGGTATCAGGCTAGCAAGACAAACTCAGTGGTACCAGGCTAGCAGGGCAAACTCATTGGTACCAATCTAGCAGGATAAACTTAGCGGTATCAGGCTAGCAGGACAAACTTAGTGGTACCAGGCTAGCAGGACAAACTCGGCGGTACCAGGCTAGCAGAGCAAACTCAGCGGTACCAGTCTAGTAGGACAAACTCAGCGGTACCTGGCTAGCAGAAGAAACTCAGCGGTACCAGGTTAGTAGGACAACTCAGTGGTACCAGGCTAGCAGGGCAAACTCAGCGGAACCAGGCTAGCAGGACAAACTCAGTGGTACCAGGCTAGCAGGACAAACTCAGCAGTACGAGGCTAGGAAGGCAAACTCAGCGTTACCAGGCTAGCAGGACAAACTCAGCTCTATCAATCTAGTAGGGCAAACGCAGCGGTACCAGGCTAGGAGGGCAAATTCAGTGGTATCAGGCTAGCAGGACAAACTCAGCGCTATCAGGCTAGCAGAGCAAACTCCGCGGTACCTGGCTAGCAGGACATACTCAGCGGTACCAGGCTAGCAGGATAAACTCAGCGGTACCATGCTAGCAGGACAAACTCAGTGTTACCAGACTAGCAGGGCAAACTCAGCGGTAACAGGCTAGCAGGGCAAAGTCAGTGGTACCAGGCTAGCAGGACAAACTCAGCGGTACCAGGCTAGCAGGGAAAACTCATCGGTACCAGGCTAGCAGGATAAACTCAGCGGTACGAGACAGCAGAACAAACTCAGCGGTACCAGGCTAGCAGGACAAACTCAGCGGTACCAGGCTAGCAGGACAAACTCAGTGGTACCAGGCTAGCACGGCAAAGTCAGCGGTATCAGGCCAGCAGGACAAACTCAGCGCTACGAGGCTAGCAGGGCAAACTCAACAGTACCAGGCTAGCAGGACAAACTCAGCAGTACCAGGCTAGGAAGGCAAACTCAGCGGTACCAGGCTAGCAGGGCAAACGCAGCGGTACCAGGCTAGCAGGACAAACTCATTGGTATCAGGCCAGCAGGACAAACTCAGCGGTACCAGGCTAGCAGGACAAACTCAGCGGTACCAGGCTAGTAGGACAAACTCGTCGGTACCAGGCTAGCAGGACAAACTCAGCGGTACCAGGCTAGGAGGACAACTCAGCGGTAGCAGGCTAGCAGGGCAAACTCAGCGGTACCAGGCTAGCAGGACAAACTCATTGGTATCAGGCCAGCAGGACAAACTCAGCGGTACCAGGCTAGCAGGACAAACTCAGCGGTACCAGGCTAGTAGGACAAACTCGTCGGTACCAGGCTAGCAGGACAAACTCAGCGGTACCAGGCTAGGAGGACAACTCAGCGGTAGCAGGCTAGCAGGGCAAACTCAGCGGTACCAGGCTAGCAGGACAAACTCAGTGGTACCAGGCTAGCAGGGCAAAGTCAGCGGTATCAGGCCAGCAGGACAAACTCAGCGCTACGAGGCTAGCAGGGCAAACTCAACAGTACCAGGCTAGCAGGACAAACTCAGCAGTACCAGGCTAGGAAGGCAAACTCAGCGGTACCAGGCTAGCAGGGAAGACTCGGCGGTACCAGGCTAGCAGGACAAACTAAGTGGTATCAGACCAGCAGGACAAACTCAGCGGTACCAGGCTAGCAGGACAAACTCAGCTGTACCAGGCTAGTAGGACAAACTCGGCGGTACCAGGCTAGCAGGACAAACTCAGCGGTACCAGGCTAGGAGGACAACTCAGCGGTACCAGGCTAGCAGGGCAAACTCAGCGGTACCAGGCTAGCAGGACAAACTCAGTGGTACCAGGCTAGCAGGGCAAAGTCAGCGGTATCAGGCCAGCAGGACAAACTCAGCGCTACGAGGCTAGCAGGGCAAACTCAACATTACCAGGCTAGCAGGACAAACTCAGCAGTACCAGGCTAGGAAGGCAAACTCAGCGGTACCAGCCTAGCAGGGCAAACTCAACAGTACCAGGCTAGCAGGACAAACTCAGCAGTACCAGGTTAGGAAGGCAAACTCAGCCGTACCAGGCTAGCAGGGCAAACTCAGCGGTACCAGGCTAGCAGGACAAACTCAGCGGTACGAGGCTAGCAAAGCAAACTCAGCGGTACCAGGCTAGTAGACAAACTCGGAGGTACCAGGCTAGCAGAGCAAACGCAGCTGTACCAGGCTAGCAGCACAAACTCAGCGGTACGAGATAGCAGAGCAAACTCAGCGGTACCAGGCTAGCAGGACAAACTCAGCGGTACCAGGCTAGCAGGACAAACTCAGCGGTACCAGGCTAGTAGACAAACTCAGAGGTACCAGGCTAGCAGAGCAAACTCAGCTGTACCAGGCTAGCAGCACAAACTCAGCGGTACGAGATAGCAGAGCAAACTCAGCGGTACCAGGCTAGCAGGACAAACTCAGCGCTACCAGGCTAGCAGGGCAAATTCAGTGGTACCAGTCTAACAGCACAAACTCAGTGGTATCAGGTTAACAAGACAAACTCAGCGGTACCAGGCTAGCAGGGCAAACTCAGCGGTACCAGGCTAGGAGGATAATCTCAGCGGTACCTGGCTAGCAGGACAAACTCAGCGGTACCAGGCTAGGAGGACAAGCTCAGTGGTATCAGGCTATCAGGACAAACTCAGCGGTACCAGACTAGCAGAGCAAAGTCAGGGATACCAGGCTAGCAGGACAAACTCAGCGGTACCAGGCTAGCAGGGCAAACTCAGCCGTACCAGGCTAGCAGGACAAACTGAGCGGTACCAGGCTAGCAGGACAAACTCAGCGGTATCAGCCAAGCAGGACAAACTCAGCGGTATCAGGCTAGCAGGACAAACTCAGCGGTACCAGGCTAGCAGGGTAAATTCAGTGGTATCAGGCTAGCAGAGCAAACTCAGCGGTAACAGGGTAGCAGGGCAAATTCAGCGGTACCAGGCTAGCTGGATAAACTCCGCGGTACCTGGTTAGCAGGACAAACTCAGCGCTACCAGGCTAGCAGGATACTCTCAGCGGTACCAGACTAGCAGGACAAACTCAGTGCTACCAGGCTAGCAGGGAAAACTCAACGGTACCAGGCTAGCAGGACAAACTCAGTGGTACCAGGCTAGCAGGGCAAAGTCAGCGGTACCAGGCTAGCAGGATAAACTCAGCGGTACCTGGCTAGCAGGACAAACTCAGCAGCACCAGGCTAGGAAGGCAAACTCAGCGTTACCAGGCTAGCAGGACAAACTCAGCCCTAAGATGCTAACGGGGAAACTCAGCGGTACCAGGCTAGCAGGGCAAATTCAGTGGTATCAGGCTAGCAGAGCAAACTCAGCGGTAACAGGGTAGCAGGGCAAATTCAGCTGTACCTGGCTAGCTGGATAAACTCCGCGGTACCTGGTTAGCAGGACAAACTCACGCTACCAGGCTAGCAGGATACTCTCAGCGGTACCAGACTAGCAGGACAAACTCAGTGCTACCAGGCTAGCAAGGAAAACTCAGCGGTACCAGGCTAACAGGGCAAACTCAGTGGTATCAGGCTAGCAGGACAAACTCAGCGGTACCAGGATAGCAGGGCAAACTTATCGGTACCAGGCTAGCAGGATAAACTCAGCAGTACCAGGCTAGGAGGACAAACTCAGCGGTACCAGGCTAGCAGGGCAAACTCAGCGGTACCAGGCTAGCAGGGCAAACTTAGTGGTACCAGACTAGCAGGGCAAAGTCAGCGATACAAGGCTAGCAGGATAAACTCAGCGGTACCAGGCTAGCAGGACAAACTCAGCAGTACCAGGCTAGGAATGCAAACTCAGCGGTACCAGGCTAGCAGGGCAAACTCAGAGGTACCAGGCTAGCAAAGCAAACTCAGCGGTACCAGGCTAGCAGGGCAAACTCAGAGGTACCAGGCTAGCAAAGCAAACTCAGCGGTACCAGGCTAGCAGAGTAAACTCAGCGGAACCAGGCTAGCAGGACAAACTCAGTGGTATCAGGCTAGCAGGACAAACTCAGCGGTACCAGGCTAGCAGGACAAACTCAGCGGAACCAGGCTAGCAGGACAAACTCAGTGGTATCAGGCTAGCAGGACAAACTTAGCTGTACCAGGCTAGTAGGACAAACTCGGCGGTACCAGGCTAGCAGAGCAAACTCAGCGGTACCAGTCTAGTAGGACAAACTCAGCGGTACCTGGCTAGCAGAAGAAACTCAGCGGTACCAGGTTACTAGGACAACTCAGCGGTACCAGGCTAGCAGGGCAAACTCAGCGGTACCAGGCTAGCAGGACAAACTCAGTGGTACCAGGCTAGCAAGACAAACTCAGCAGTACGAGGCTAGGAAGGCAAACTCAGCGTTACCAGGCTAGCAGGACAAACTCAGCGGTACCAGGCTAGCAGGACAAACTCAGCGGTACCAGGCTAGGAGGGCAAACTCAGCGGTGCCAGGCTAGCAGGGCAAACTCAGCGGTACCAGGCTAGCAGGACAAACTCAGCGGTACCAGGCTAGCAGGACAAACTCAGCGGTACCAGGCTAGCAGGACAAACTTAGCGGTACCAGGCTAGTAGGACAAACTCCTCGGTACCAGGCTAGGAGGACAACTCAGCGGTACCAGGCTAGCATGGCAAACTCAGCGGTACCAGGCTAGCAGGGCAAACTCAGCGGTACCAGGCTAGCAGGACAAACTCAGCGGTACCAGGCTAGTAGGACAAACTCGGCGGTACCAGGCTAGTAGGACAAACTCAGCGGTACCAGGTTAGCAGGACAAACTCAGTGGTACCAGGCTAGCAGGACAAACTCAGTGGTACCAGGCTAGCAGGGCAAAGTCAGCGGTATCAGGCCAGCAGGACAAACTCAGCGCTACGAGGCTAGCAGGATAAACTCAGCAGTACCAGGCTAGGAAGGCAAACTCAGCGGTACCAGGCTAGCAGGACAAACTCAGCAGTACCAGGCTAGGAAGGCAAACTCAGTGGTACCAGGCTAGCAGGGCAAACTCAGCGGTACCAGGCTAGCAGGACAAACTCAGCGGTACGAGGCTAGCAGAGCAAACTCAGCGGTACCAGGCTAGCAGGACAAACTCAGCGCTACCAGGCTAGCAGGACAAACTCAGCGCTACCAGGCTAGCAGGGCAAATTTAGTGGTACCAGTCTAACAGCACAAACTCAGTGGTATCAGGCTAACAGGACAAACTCAGCGGTACCAGGCTAGCAGGGCAAATTTAGTGGTACCAGTCTAACAGCACAAACTCAGTGGTATCAGGCTAACAGCACAAACTCAGTGGTACCTGGCTAGCAGGACAAACTCAGCGGTACCAGGCTAGGAGGGCAAGCTCAGTGGTATCAGGCTATCAGGACAAACTCAGCGGTACCAGATTAGCAGAGCAAAGTCAGGGATACCAGGCTAGCAGGACAAACTCAGCGGTACCAGGCTAGCAGGACAAACTCAGCGGTACCAGGTTAGCAGGACAAACTCAGCGGTACCAGGCTAGCAGGACAAACTCAGCGGTACCAGGCTAGCAGGACAAACTCAGCGGTACCAGGCTAGCAGGACAAACTCAGCGGTACCAGGCTAGCAGGACAAACTCAGCGGTACCAGGCTAGCAGGACAAACTCAGCGGTACCAGGCTAGCAGGACAAACTCAGCGGTACCAGGCTAGCAGGACAAACTCAGCGGTACCAGGTTAGCAGGACAAACTCAGCGGTACCAGGTTAGCAGGACAAACTCAGCGGTACCAGGCTAGCAGGACAAACTCAGCGGTACCAGGCTAGTAGGACAAACTCCTCGGTACCAGGCTAGGAGGACAACTCAGCGGTACCAGGCTAGCATGGCAAACTCAGCGGTACCAGGCTAGCAGGACAAACTCAGCGGTACCAGGCTAGCAGGACAAACTCAGCGGTACCAGGCTAGTAGGACAAACTCGGCGGTACCAGGCTAGTAGGACAAACTCAGCGGTACCAGGTTAGCAGGACAAACTCAGTGGTACCAGGCTAGCAGGACAAACTCAGTGGTACCAGGCTAGCAGGGCAAAGTCAGCGGTATCAGGCCAGCAGGACAAACTCAGCGCTACGAGGCTAGCAGGATAAACTCAGCAGTACCAGGCTAGGAAGGCAAACTCAGCGGTACCAGGCTAGCAGGACAAACTCAGCAGTACCAGGCTAGGAAGGCAAACTCAGTGGTACCAGGCTAGCAGGGCAAACTCAGCGGTACCAGGCTAGCAGGACAAACTCAGCGGTACGAGGCTAGCAGAGCAAACTCAGCGGTACCAGGCTAGCAGGACAAACTCAGCGCTACCAGGCTAGCAGGACAAACTCAGCGCTACCAGGCTAGCAGGGCAAATTTAGTGGTACCAGTCTAACAGCACAAACTCAGTGGTATCAGGCTAACAGGACAAACTCAGCGGTACCAGGCTAGCAGGGCAAATTTAGTGGTACCAGTCTAACAGCACAAACTCAGTGGTATCAGGCTAACAGCACAAACTCAGTGGTACCTGGCTAGCAGGACAAACTCAGCGGTACCAGGCTAGGAGGGCAAGCTCAGTGGTATCAGGCTATCAGGACAAACTCAGCGGTACCAGATTAGCAGAGCAAAGTCAGGGATACCAGGCTAGCAGGACAAACTCAGCGGTACCAGGTTAGCAGGACAAACTCAGCGGTACCAGGTTAGCAGGACAAACTCAGCGGTACCAGGCTAGCAGGACAAACTCAGCGGTACCAGGCTAGCAGGACAAACTCAGCGGTACCAGGCTAGCAGGGCAAACTCAGCTGTACCAGGCTAGCAGGGCAAACTCAGCGGTACCAGGCTAGCAGGGCAAACTCAGCGGTACCAGGCTAGCAGGACAAACTCAGCGGTACCAGGCTAACAGGGCAAACTCAGCGGTACCAGGCTAGCAGGACAAACTCAGCGGTACCAGGCTAGCAGGGCAAACTCAGCGGTACCAGGCTAGCAGGGCAAACTCAGCGGTACCAGGCTAGCAGGACAAACTCAGCGGTACCAGGCTAGCAGGACAAACTCAGCGGTACCAGGCTAGCAGGGCAAACTCAGCGGTACCAGGCTAACAGTGCAAACTCAGTGGTACCAGGCTAACAGGGCAAACTCAGAGGTACAAAATAGTGTTTGAGCTGCCGCTGTTGCTGGAACTAGTGCTGTTGTAAAAGGCGGCGGCTGCACCGATCTAGAACTGCAAGAGAGTGCGTCAGATGGAGATTGTGGTCCTGATGTTTCTGAAGAAGTTACAAATTTAGAAATATAATATAGTGGCTCAGAAGGTGGTGTTACTGGTTCGGACCGTTCTTGGGAGAGTGGTGGTACAGTTCTAGATATAGCCGGTGGTGGTACTGATTCTTGTGTGGTTGCTGAAGTTGGTGCTGCTGCAGATCTAGAAAATGCAGCAGTTGGGAACGCAGCTCCCATAAACTCTAGCCAACAGAAAACAGAACTATGCAATTTCTATTCTTGGGGTATTGGTAGACACGAAATATCTGGAAAAGCGAATGGGACGTGCAATTTTGACCATTCCAAAAAAATGCCATATTCTCCTGACGGAAGGAGCGTGTGGTTCTACCTAAGGAACGTGTCTTTCTACCGAAGGAGCGTGCCGTTCTACCTCCTGAAAACGTTTTCACCCTGTAATATGTTATATATCAGTCCGCGAAAAACAATGCTACAACACTAACTGCTATGTATACCACTTTAAAGGGACCAGGAGGTAGAGACCCCTCAAACCTTGGGAAACACAACATGGTAGTAACAACCATTCAATAGCAAGAAATTTTTTCGTGCCAGGAAGCAGAAGAAAATGACAAGATATGACAAAAATATTCCACCATCTCCGAGCAAATGAAGTCCCTCAACAAACCATCAGTTGTATTTGCAAATATACAAGACAATAAATCATCTACGAACAATAAAATAAATACGTTTTATCAGTGAACGCCTCGTGGGGTCAAATGTCATGTTGATAAGTTACCAATAGATCCCCAGCTGTCTTGAAAAGGCAGCTGGATGGGTTCCCATAATCAGTGCCTGACTAGATGGGCTGTAGTTCGTACGCTGGACTGCGTGTAGTCGGCACAAACAACCTGGTTGATCAGGCCCTGACCCATCGGGAGACCTGGTCATGGACCGGGCTGCGGTGGATCAACGCCCCCGGATCCATTGTTCCAGGGGCGTTGACTTCCGGGACACCGTTCAGGTAGACTCCAGGTTGAGTACCAGTAGTTGCTCACAGGAGTACCAGTAGTAGTTCACAAGAGTACCAGTAGTAGTTCACAAGAGTACCAGTAGTAGTTCACAAGAGTACCAGTAGTAGTTCACAAGAGTACCAGTAGTAGTTCACAAGAGTACCAGTAGTAGTTCACAAGAGTACCAGTAGTAGTTCACAAGAGTACCAGTAGTAGTTCACAAGAGTACCAGTAGTAGTTCACAAGAGTACCAATAGTAGTTCACAAGAGTACCAGTAGTAGTTCACAAGAGTACCAGTAGTAGTTCACAAGAGTACCAGTAGTAGTTCACAAGAGTACCAGTAGTAGTTCACAAGAGTACCAGAAGTAGTTCACAAGAGTACCAGTAGTAGTTCACAAGAGCGCCAGCAGGTGTTCACAAGAGTACCAGTAGTAGTTCACAAGAGTACCAGTAGTAGTTCACAAGAGTACCAGTAGTAGTTCACAAGAGTACCAGTAGTAGTTCACAAGAGCGCCAGCAGGTGTTCACAAGAGTCAAGGGCTCACTAAAACATCTTCACACATTCCCTGACGTCATAGCATCAAACCTTCTTGTTGCTAACACTTAAGGCCAGGAGTTAGATACTAACTTTCTGGTAGGCAGCACATGTGTCCCTATAGTGAGTGCAGTGCAATCTTCCTTTGGACTTCCCAGATGCAGTTCTTATCTTATAAACATCTGAAGTACCACTGGGAAAATCTTATCGCATCGCATGGTCAATGTGACTCACAGGATCGATCCATCGTCCGGTGCTCTTACAACCAGATGACTTGAAAAAGATCTTAAAGATTTGCTAGTAAGGTTGTCCCGGTAAAATCTTCTTGCGTACAGTATCTTTTCTTCACTTCAGAACCAGGAATGTAAAAAATTTATATACAAGTTTAGATACTGTCCTCCTCTCAGCGTGCAAGTGTTTATTAACTTACTGATGAATAAGACACATGTGCAAGACTTGAGTATCTTTATTGCCGAAACGTTCCGCCTGAACAGCAGGTTTCGGTCGAATACAGGTGAATATAACACCAATTAGAGTAGAAGCGTGAGGCGATCAGTCCCTCAGCCGTGAAATACTTTCTTACTCATCTAAATTGATAGTACTTAAATTGATAGATATAAAATTCCCTGAATGAAGAGAGGAGATGCCTGCCGTCTCGACCAATACTGTACACCTCTTAGGTTGATTAAAAGGAATGACTTTAAGCCAGTGTCCAAAATTTTCAGAAGCCTTACAAGTAATATTGTTACGATGTTTTAGATATTATCCTTACGTCTAAGGACAAGCCAACTCATTTTAAGAACATACAAAACGTGCTGCCTAAACTAAGACCATTTCCACAAGATTTTTTTGGGGGGGAGGGGGGGATCATTTAGTTGAGTTTAAAGACATAATCAGTGGTGAAACTAAAGTTACTACTATGAAAAATGACACTTCTGGATATTTATTAAATGAAACGTTTCGATACGAGAGGCTTCATTAGTCCTCATGATGAAACCTCTGGTGACGAAAAATTCCCTTTAATAAATATTCAGAACTGTACACAGGTGTTCTTTCCCACAGTCTGTCAGTATCACCACACTATTTACAACTAAAGTAACTCAGAGTTTTCAATGAGCCTTAGAGCGTAGTTGCAGTAGGATTCTCTATGATTAGCAGGACTCTACAGAGCTTTTACTCTTCACTTTTCATTTACCGCTGCCCCTTTGAAACAGCTGCTTAATTAAGAAGGTTGTATGTGATGGCTGCCCCTTCGGTCCAACTGCTCAAGAATAAACAATCTTCTGCTCGTGTTTTAAAGTTCCCAGACTTTGAGAAACAGTTCGCTCTTTCCAGTGATGCTGACCACGGTGCCTAGACTCTGGTTCTGGCACACGAGAACTCTGATGATAAACACCTAAATCGCGAAATGTACAATTTGTATGTTATAAGCACAACCCTGTCTCCCATCACCAAAAAAGCTAGTCCAATCACCAACACTGCCGCCATTTCCATCACCATTACAACCACTCCCATGATTACCATCACCACACACATTATCATAACCACTCTTATGACCACCACTCCTCCCATCACCAATTTTCGATGGCTCTTACAACCACCACCATCACTACTACTATCACCCTGTTCACCCCTTCACAACAGTAATTGGGGTGTCAGCTGGGCACACGAACAAGGGTTCCAACACTAATTTATCATCCAGAACAAAGCATCATGAATGCGACTCACACAAGAATGATAAGATCTCATCAAACATGGTAATGTCAGCTAGACACCACTGGCGGCCTCCTCCCATGTCCTGCTCTCTCAAGAAACCTTTATCTTTAACGCCAACACTCTTACAACGAGATGTACATGAATGATAAACAATACCGACAAAATTAGACAAATGTACAACATCTGGGCATCTTTATTGTAGACGTTTCGCCATTCAGTGGCTTTATCAATACAAATTCAAGGACATAACTGGAAGACAGTAGTATTTACATAAGATGAGGTAATCAGTCCCTCAGCAGTGAAGTTGGTGAAGAGCACCAGGTAAGAAGCCTGGCACTTTCTTGCTTGTGCTTCATATACTGGCGTCAGATAATGAGGGACGTGTAGCAGACGAAGACATTGTCGCTGGTAGGCGGGATTTCTCAGTGAAAGTAGGTTATACCCGAGGGGCGTGTCAGTAGTAGTTAAGAAAGTTGTGGAGATGTCCTCTAAACATCTCCGTCTTCGTCGTCTGCTACACGACCCTCACCACCTGACGCCAGTATATAAGCGCCAGCTTTCTGGCCTGATCTAAATGGTTATAACTATGACCATAATTTTTAAAAGGGTGGAACAGTAAGCTAACGGAAGGCCTCGGTCAGATGACCAAAAGCTCCAACGGCGGGTAATCATATGACTAAGACCCGCATCAGGAAACGCTTTGTTGTTTCCTGACGAACCTGACCTAACCTGACCTGCCTGAACTTCCAAGTCTTCACGACTACGGTGCTCTTTACCAACTCCAAGGTTGAAGGAATGTTACCTCATCTTTTGTATATAGTTCTACTGTCTCCTAATTACCTCTTTGAATTTGTATTGATAAAGCCACTGGATGGCGAAACGTCTGCAATAAAGATACCAGATATTGCACACGTGTCTAATTTTCACAACGAGATGTATTTCGGTCGCAGCGCTATCTGAAGAAGGTATCCCCGTGTTACATAACCCCAGCCCCTTGTACCTCGATGCACTCAACATAAATAGTACAGAGTGCTGCATAAGTTTGTAATGCAGTTAAATATTAGCGTTGAAGAACTAAGGCGAATCATTAGAGACATTTATAAGTCGTCATAAAAAAATAATATCCCAATTTCTTCAATAAAAATGGTAGCTTAGGACATACATAGTTCAACTATTTCGAACCTTCCACTCATAAATACCAGTTTTAAAGTTAAACAGAGGAGACATTCTCTTGTTATGTCAAACATAACCAATCTTGAAGCCTCTCAGAAGTTGCACTGTCAACTTGTCAACATTGCAAGGTGAGCTAAATCGGATACAACACTTAGAAATTATCTCATGGAAAGCAGTATTTCAGTTTTCTTAAATTATAAAAAAAATTAAACATGATCGTTCAGTTTTTTTTTGGGTATTTTTATTTGTAGACGTTTCGCCATCCAGTGGCTTTATCAATACAATTCAAGGACATAATGGGAGGATTAAAGAACTATATACATAGGACGAGGTAATCAGTTCCTCAGCCTTGGAACTGGTGATGAGTACCGCACTGTTGAAGGTGACGGCACTTATCACCAACTTCAAGGCTGAGGGACTGATTACTTCGTCTTCCCATTATGTCCATGTATTATATTGATAAAGCCACTGGATGGCGAAACGTCTACAATTCTTCAACTTGTCGGTATTGTATACCATTCATGTACCACTATCATGCTAGTATTGTAACTTAACACCACTAACCTGTTGATAAATTAGACACATGTGCAACTCTTGGGTATCTTTATTGAGGAAACGTTTCGCCACACAGTGGCTTCATCAGTCCATACATAGGAGAAACTTGAAGAACAGGAGGAGAATGAGGTAATCAGTCCCTCAACCTTGAGTCGATGTGTTCAGTCCATCAATCTTGAGTAGAATACGGCAGATGAGCAGAGAAGCAGCTTATAAACCTACTTCCACATTGAACAAATGTGACACTACCTATGACTGCTACACCTCTCCTGCCATACGGTTTATAAGCTGCTTCTCCGCTCATCTGCCGTATTCTACTCAAGATTGATGGACTGAACACATCGACTCAAGGTTGAGGGACTGATTACCTCATTCTCCTCCTGTTCTTCAAGTTTCTCCTATGTATGGACTGATGAAGCCACTGTGTGGCGAAACGTTTCCTCAATAAAGATACCCAAGAGTTGCACATGTGTCTAATTTATCAACATGTCGGTTCTCTGAACCATTCATCTACAAACCACTAACCTACTGATGCTATCATGCTATTACCGTAACTTGTACCGCAGTTGCAGTTTTTTTGTAATAATTACAAAATAAATTTTTACAGGGGTGAATCGATAAGCCAGCAGAAGACCTCGGTCAGATGATCAAAAGCTCCAGTGGTGGGTCATAATCGAATATTACCTAAGTACTTCTCACCTGTTTTATTTTTGTTGCCCACACACGTGTTTGTATCAAAAAACAGTGTGAGGATTAAATAAGAATAATCCCTAAAATACGCGGAGTATGAAGTCTGTGTTGTTACAGACGTAAACACAAACTGGACAACAACTATCCGAGACGTGGGATTCAACACGCTGTTAGACTTTCCATGGAAAGAGACGTTACAAGTCTCGAACAGTTTTACTACGGTGGTTAATTCAACCAATAATCTGAGGTTTGATATTTACCGTAACAAAGTTAATATAAAATGAAAGATTAAGATGTGGAAATTGTGATGTTTTTAAACCAGAAGTTAAACATAAGGAAGGGGAAGGAGAAGGTTTTCCGTCGGCCGATACACTCCTAAACCTGAATTAAAATCTCCAAATTTTAGGATATGACTCATACGTCGGCTTATACGGTAAGTTATATTTAAGTTTTGGGTACATAACATCAATTTTTAAACAATGGTCGTGATGGCACAAGGATGTTATTAACCTGATTCAACCTAGAATTACCAAATAAAGTTAAACACTGTAATCTAGTTCCGATCAGAAGAGACATTGTCGAGTTATTTCACAGAAACAATTTTAATAATTAAAATTAGCACATTAAAAATTACACATCCTAAAATCAAGAGAGTATCCTTTGAGGGAAACATTAACACTAAACTTGACCAGAAGAAACAGTCTCCAATAATTGCACAGAATCCAGCAAGCTTTGTACCTACACAACTTATACCCAAGAAATGTCTCGTCCGCTTCACACGATGCATCAGTCATTATAGACCGATGTTTTCATAAATACCGAATAAGAGGAACTCAGATTCCATCCAATGAAGGGAAGGATAAGTTAAGTTCCTTGGATCAAGAGCTCCTCACAGCCATCAAGGCCTCCCTCCACGTAGTACAATCCAGTTACGTGACGCAGAATATTAGTATATTATTTCAAGAGTGACGGTAGCAAAGTGGCAGCTACACACGCCAGAAGATTGTCACAGCTAACACTGAGAATCTTCCAGGTAGGAAACTCGGAGGCTGAAATCTTGAAGACGATCAAAGGAGGCTTGCTAAAGTTGTCTTATGGAACCAATTTCCGGAATGGTCAATATAATTTTGGACAGAGGGCACCTCCACTTGCCACTTGTACCCTGAACCTTCACCTAGTAAAAGTTGAGCAGGGTTGAAAATTTGAAGCCAGTCGGACAAGTCATTCTGAAGTAATAATCGAAAGACAGAGGAAGTTAGTGGAAGACTAATTACTGGCAGTTATTAAGGGGTCAATAAACACGAGAAAATAAAACATGCTATGAGAACGTGAGTTTTTAATATTTCTCAATTTTCTTTTTGCAGTTCAATTATATGTAAACTTTCTATATATCCCTCTTCGATAAAAAATTTGATTATTATTAAGATAATCCAATTTGATAAAAAATAAAATTGGAAAAGTGGCATATACAAAGTCCAATCGAAAAAGAAATATCTTCAATTAAGATACACTAACACTTAAGTGTTTGAAGCCGACCGGAAGAGTCATTCTCTAGTTAATTATATGGGAACCAATTTAATAAAACTTGCAATTTAAAAGTTACGAAATTGAAAGCGAGAGTCAAGTTTTCCGCAAGATTTCGCTCGCCAGGAGCTTTGTTAAACCGTAACAGCTTGACAAAGCTCCAGGAGAGCGAAACGTTGCCACAATAAAATGTTACATTAGTTGCGTATGTGTTCTTTTACCTGACATTGCCAGTAATTCTACCATTAACCAAGTCTTCTGTAGTGAAGGTTATCAACACACACACACACACACACACACACACACACACACACACACACACACACACACACACACACACACACACAACTGGAAGTTGAAGACTCAGATAAGTCAAAGGGATGTTAGGAAGTATTTCTTCAGTCATAGAGTTGTCAGGCAGTGGAATAGCCTGGAAAGTGACGAAGTGGAGGCAGGAACCATACACAGTTTTAAGACGAGGTTTGATAAAGCTCATGGAGCAGGGAGAGAGATGACCTCGTAGTAAACAGTGAAGAGGCGGGGCCAGGAGCTATGAATCGACCCCTACAACCACAAATAGGCGAGTACAAATAGATGAGTACACACAGACGCACACACACGACACGTGCCTCAGACTGAATGGTAATTAACAGTCTAAACTTACAGGTGTCGACCTTCTTCTGGAGTGCATCAACGTTAATATTTTGAAGCCGACAAGACGAAAGATTCTTTAGTTACTAAATGAAAATCAATATCACTATTTAATAAAACTGGCAAATTGTGACTTACGGAGCCCAATAACAACACGAGCCTTGCTTTCTGAAAAACACACTTGGCTGAAAAGTTGAAGTCGATCGGAAGAGGCATTCTCCAGTTATCACACGGATTCCAACAATTCCAAGTTTCATAAAAAAATTTAGTGGAGTGAAAAATGTGCCGACACACACAGTAAACTTGATGGGTAGTATCCTGGACGTAAGATGCAGCAGTCAGTAAATATTAAACCAATCAGAAGACTACCCTTGGCGTAAGATGTATCAGCCAATAAATACTTAAACCAATCAGAAGAGGAAGATTTAAATACATTTAACGCAAATTAACGGGAATCAAAATTTCAGTATCTTACAAAAACTACGGTTGTTGTATTTCAGTCTCGGCTGTGGTGGAGTTATGATGCACCTTGTTAGAACACTGGAAGCAACGAAGTGGAGGGTTTTATAAACTATTCGAGTCATCCCAAGATGCTGAGAATGATTTCAACATGGTCGGTCCCAGGGAACCTGAAAACGATGATTCTTCCTACAATCTTCTAGTTCTCAACACAAATTTTATTAATTATAAATGAGTCCAATTTATATAAACAAAGGAAATATTCATATTATTGTCAAAACTGCTTTTTATGAAGCAAGATTCAATTATAATTCTGTCGACCATGGACTTGCTTGATACTACTTTCTCAACTTTTTGAAAATCAACTGGATGGTTAAAATCTCTCACATGAATAAATACAGCATTGGAATCTTGTCCAGTTCTAAGGCTATATTTATGTTGTTTTAATCTAAGTTCGAGACTTTTACCAGTTTGACCGTAATATAGTTTATCGTAAATTTTACAAGGAATCTTATAGACACATCCGTCAGCATTTTGGGGGGAATTCTTAATCAAAAGTTTTTTTACTATATCAAGATTTTTAAATACAACTTTGACATTAAAAGTCTTAAGAAGAGAAGACATATCAACCAAGTTTTGATGGTAAGGGAGAACCAACATACTTTTAGTTGAATAAGGTTGGTTGATGTGTCTTCTCTTCTTAAGACTTTTAATACCAAAGTTGCATTTAAAATTCTTGATACAGTAAAAAAAAAACTTCTGATAAAGAATTTCCCATAAAATGCTGACGGATGTGTCTATAAGATTCCTTGGTCATGCAGCACAGTGCTGGTAGTCACTGGTAGCCTGGGGGAGGGGGAGACCTTGTTACTCTACACGGTCCACAGTCTCCTCAAGCCTGGGGAGGGAGACCTTGTTACTCTACACGGTCCACAGTCTCCTCAAGCCTGGGGAGGGAGACCTTGTTACTCTACACGGTCCACAGTCTCCTCAAGCCTGGGGAGGGAGACCTTGTTACTCTACACGGTCCACAGTCTCCTCAAGCCTGGGGAGGGAGACCTTGTTACTCTACACGGTCCACAGTCTCCTCAAGCCTGGGGAGGGAGACCTTGTTACTCTACACGGTCCACAGTCTCCTCAAGCCTGGGGGGAGGAGACCTTGTTACTCTACACGGTCCACAGTCTCCTCAAGCCTGGGGAGACCTTGTTACTCCTACACGGTCCACAGTCTCCTCAAGCCTGGGGAGGGAGACCTTGTTACTCTACACGGTCCACAGTCTCCTCAAGCCTGGGGAGGGAGACCTTGTTACTCTACACGGTCCACAGTCTCCTCAAGCCTGGGGAGGGAGACCTTGTTACTCTACACGGTCCACAGTCTCCTCAAGCCTGGGGAGGGAGACCTTGTTACTCTACACGGTCCACAGTCTCCTCAAGCCTGGGGGGGGGAGACCTTGTTACCCTACACGGTCCACAGTCTCCTCAAGCCTGGGGAGGGAGACCTTGTTACTCTACACGGTCCACAGTCTCCTCAAGCCTGGGGAGGGAGACCTTGTTACTCTACACGGTCCACAGTCTCCTCAAGCCTGGGGAGGGAGACCTTGTTACTCTACACGGTCCACAGTCTCCTCAAGGCTGGGGGGGGGAGACCTTGTTACTCTACATGGTCCACAGACTCCTCAAGCCTGGGGAGGGAGACCTTGTTACTCTACACGGTCCACAGACTCCTCAAGCCTGGGGAGGGAGACCTTGTTACTCTACACGGTCCACAGACTCCTCAAGCCTGGGGAGGGAGACCTTGTTACTCTACACGGTCCACAGACTCCTCAAGCCGCTGACAAATGACACACAACCAGCTAAAGAGGGTTTAAGCTATCTAATTTGACGGAGCTACTGGATCTAACTTCTTGAGTCACTGAACACCAATGTGTTGCCGCCACTGCTGTCACTGCCGCTCCCGCCGTCACTGCTGCTTCCGCCACTGCCGCCGCAGCCGCCGCCTGGTGGCCGCCGCAGCCGCCGCCTGGTGGCCGCTCCCGCAGCGTCTTTACATGATGTTTCTTACTTACTTTTTGTACGTCTCAACTTACCATAAAAATGACCATTCTCACTTATTGTATTTTAGTTGTAATACTAAACTCGTTTTCAAATTAACATGAAGGAGAATGAATGTAACATTAAAATTGAAAACAGACACAAATTTATATTTTCCGAGAAAGATACACTCACACAAGACACATTAAAATCAGCAGACTTCAGAATATTTCTGCGGCTGTGTCCAGCTACGTTACTACCCGGCTGGAAGAACTCACACAAATGCAGTATAATGGGATCCCTTATTGACTAGGTTACGTCCAGACACTGGGCTTGATCACGTCACAGACAGATCTGCCTGAGCAAAGAGTACACGAGGGTGTAGTGTGGAGAGTCAGGTGGAGAATGTTAGGCAGGCTGGATATGAGACGGACCTGCCCGGGATGGGCAATTATGTAAATTGTTAGGGCAAGGGGTTGACTTATACTGTAAAAGCCGTTGGTCTGGTTGAAACTGTTAGATATACAGACGAGTGATGATTCCGAGATCTATAAGTACAGAGTATTTTCCTCCCAGATGTAATCAATAAAAGATCGCATTTATCCTCTACGTTACTACGGTAAACAATACCGACATGAAGAATTATACACATATGCAATATCTGGGTATGAACCAGGGTACGGACGGGCATTGGAAAGATGAGGTAATCAGTCCCTCAGCTGAGGGACTCATCATCTCGTATTTTGTATATATTTCTACTATATACACTTATGTCCTTGAATTTGAATCGATAAAGCCACAGGATGGCGAAACGTCAGCAATAAAATACCCACATGTTTCACCTGTGTCTAACTCTTCATCGTGAAGCTCTCCTTCGCTTCTCATAATTATTTCAAACATTTTACACAAAATACTCAAATATTTCATTCACGGATACGAAATCGTACAGCGACAGTAATGAAGAGAAGGGACATGTGAAGGGGTAATTTTCATCTCGTCAACGTTTCGCTCAGTGATGTTTCTTCATGTTCTACACACACCAATGTCTCCATGACACTTTTTTTTCTGTCCCCGTGAATTGTTTTTTCATTACTTCATTCATAATGAATTGGAGAGTCAGGTCAGTATGGCGACACCGGGAGCCATGGCTCCCAGTGTCGCCCGGATGGTGCCACTCTCTGCTGCCTAGTCTGACTCCACAGCTTCCAGTCTCCACTGTTGAACAAACATCTGTAACTCGACTTACGAAATCGTAATGTCATCTGTAACCCGGTGTTGCCTACAGCGACAATTTGCTGGATGCTGTGGTTTTCTTAGCAAATAAAACGTTGGAGTCCAGCTCCAGGGACCATTATTTGCGCACGCGATGGCTCCAGAATATGTTTAACGACTCTCCTCACACTCTACCTACAACACGCCCACACTACCAGCAACACGCTCACGCTACCAACAACACACCCACACTACCTACAACACGCCCACACTACCTACAACACGCCCACACTACCTACAACACGCCCACACTACCAGCAACACGCTCACACTACCTACAACACGCCCACACTACCAGCAACACGCTCACGCTACCAACAACACACCCACACTACCTACAACACGCCCACACTACCTACAACACGCCCACACTACCTACAACACACTCACACTACCTACAACACGCCCACACTACCAGCAACACGCCCACACTCCCATAACACGCCCACCTTACCAGCAACACGCCCACACTACCTGCAACACACCCACACTATCTACAACACGCCCACACTACCTACAACACGCCCACACTACCTACAACACGCCCACACTACCAGCAACACGCCCACACTACCTACAACACGCCCACACTAACAGGAACACACCCACACTACCAGCAACACGCCCACACTACCTACAACACGTCCACACTACCAGCAACACGCCCACACTTCCTACAACACGCCCACACTACCAGCAACACGCCCACACTACGAGCAATACACCCACACTACCAGCAACACGCCGTAACTACCAGCAACACACCCACACTACCAGCAACACACCCACACTACCAGCAACACACCCACACTACCAGCAACACACCCACACTACCAGCAACACACCCACACTACCAGCAACACACCCACACTACCAGCAACACACCCACACTACCAGCATCACACCCACACTACCAGCAACACACCCACACTACCAGCAACACACCCACACTACCAGCAACACACCCACACTACCAGCAACACACCCACACTACCAGCATCACACCCACACTACCAGCAACACACCCACACTACCAGCAACACACCCACACTACCAGCAACACACCCACACTACCAGCAACACACCCACACTACCAGCAACACACCCACACTACCAGCAACACACCCACACTACCAGCAACACACCCACACTACCAGCAACACACCCACACTACCAGCATCACACCCACACTACCAGCAACACGCCCATACTACCAGCAACACGCCCACACTACCAGCAACACACAGACACTACCAGCAACACACGCACACTACCAGCAACACGCCGACACTACCTACAACACGCCCACACTACCTACAACACGCCCACACTACCAGCAACACACCCACACAACCAGCAACACTCCCACACTACCTACAACACGCCCACACTACCTACAACACGCCCACACTACCAGCAAAACGCTCACACTACCAGCAACACACCCACTCTACTACAACACTCCCACACTACCTATAACACGCCCACACCACCTACAACACGTCCACTCTACCAGCAACACGCTCACACGACCAGCAACACGCCCACACTGCCTACAACACGCCCACACTACCTACAACACGCCCACACTACCAGCAACACACCCACAGCGCCAGCAACACGCCCACACTACCTACAACACGTTCACACTACCAGCAACACGCCCACACTACCAGCAACACGCCTACACTAGGTACAACACGCCCACACTACCAGCAACACACCCACACTACCAGCAACACGCCCACACTACCTACAACACGCCGACACTACCAGCAACACGCCCACAATACCAGCAACACGCCCACACTAGCTACAAGACGCCCACACTACCAGCAACACACCCACACTACCAGCAACACTCCCACACTACCTACAACACGCCGACACTACCAGCAACACGCGCACACTGCCTACAACACGCCCACACTACCAGCAACACACCCACACTACCAGCAATACACCGACACTACCAGCAACACACGCACACATCCAGCAACACACCCACACTACGAGCAACACACCCACACTACCAGCAACACACCCACACTACCAGCAACACGCCCACACTAACTACAACACGCCCACACTACCAGCAACACGCCCACACTGCCAGCAACACACCTACACTACCAGCAACACGCCGACAATACCAGCAACACACCCACACTACCAGCAACACACCCACACAACCAGCAACACGCCCACACTACCAGCAACACACCCTCAGTACCAGCAACACACCCACACTACCAGCAACACTCCCACACTACCAGCAACACGCCCACACTACCAGCAACACACCTACACTACCAGCAACACGCCCACACTACCAGCAACACACTCACACTACCAGCAACACACCCACACTACCAGCAACACACCCACACTACCAGTAACAGGCCCACACTACCAGTAACAGGCCCACACTCCCTACAACACGCTCACCCTACCTGCAACACGCTCACACTGCCTGCAACACGCCCACACTACAAGCAACACACCACACTGACACACTACAAGCAACACACCACACTGACACACTACAAGCAACACACCACACTGACACACTACAAGCAACACACCACACTGACACACTACAAGCAACACACCACACTGACACACTACAAGCAACACACGCACACTACCAGCAACACACCCACACTACTAGCAACACACCCACACTAACAGCAACACACACACACTACCAGCAACACGCCCACACTAAGACTAACACACCCACACTACCAGCAACACACCCACACTACCAGCAACACGCCCACACTACCAACAACACGCCCACACTACCAGCAACACGCCCACACTACCAGCAACACGTCCACACTACCAGCAACACACCCACACTATCAGCAACACACCCAAACTACCAGCAACACACCCACACTACCAGCAACACACCCACACTACTGGCAACACGCCCACACTACCTACAACACGCCCACACTACCTACAACACGCCCACACTACCAGCAACACACCCACACTACCAGCAAAACCCCCACACTACCTACAACACGCCCACTCTACCTACAACACGCCCACACTACCAGGAACACGCTCACACTACCAGCAACACACACACACTACCTACAAGACGCCCACACTACCTACAACACGCCCACACTACCTACAACGCGCCCACAGTACCAGCAACACGCTC
>NC_091314.1:27051736-27059236 GCF_038502225.1 Cherax quadricarinatus
AAAATGCTGAGAGGAATCGACAAGGTGGACTGAGACAGGATGTTCCAGAGACTGTACTCAGCAACAAGGGGTCACAATTGGAAGTTGAAAACTCTGATGAGCCACCCTTCACCACAGTCACCTTTAGAATATAAGAACATAAGAAAGAACGAACACTATAACATGCCTACTGACCCATGCGTAGCAGGTCCATGTCCCCCCCGATTAGCTCAATGACCCACCCAGTCTGGTCACCTCCACTCAAGGAAGGAGCACGGCACCAGACCCAGCAGCACAAGCTAGTCAGGTCCAACTCACACCCACCCACACCCACTCATGTATTTATCTAACCTATTTTTAAAAGTACTCAACGTTTTAGCCTGAATAACTGTACTCGGGAGTTTGCTCCACTCATCCACAACTCTTACCAAACCAGTGTTTTCCTATATCCTTCCTGAATCTGAATTTTTCCAACTTGAAACCATTGCTGCGAGTCTTGTCTTGGCTGGAAATTTTCAGCACGCTATTTACATCCCCTTTATTTATTCCTGTTTTTCATTTATACACCTCAATCATATCACCCCTTGTTCTAAGGGACTCAGAACAAGGGAAGAAACTTCTGCACACCATACCTAGCATCCCCAGACCTGCCAGAATGTACGGCCTGCCAAAAACTCACAAGCCTGGTATCCCATTGAGGCCCATATCTTCCGGAATAGGCAGAGCTCCCCCAGCAACTCTCAGGAATTCTCGCCAAACACCTCTCTAAACTCTTGGGCACTATCAGTCCAGCACATCTCAAACACTCGGGTGATCTTCTCAATCGCATTCGCAACATCAACATCAGGAACAAGAAACTTTCCAGCCTTGACGTAACTTCCCTATTCACCGAAGTACCTACTACACAAGCCATCGATCTCTTGCGCTTGATCTTCCTATTCCAGCCAGCGATTTCATCGACCTTGTTGAACTATGTGTTGGCTTTACGTTTTTCTCTTTCGAAAATCACCTTTTTCAGCAGACTTTTGGACTACCCATGGGTTCGCGACTCAGTGCCATCCTGGCGAACCTATACATGGAACATCTGGAAGCCGAGCGTTTCTCCACCATTATTCCTTCGTCTGTCACCTGGCTCCGTTATGTTGACGACATTATCCTCATAACTCCCAGATGCTTCAATGTTCAAGCTCTCCAAGACAAACTCAACCAGGTCGAGTCCTCAATCCAGTTCACACTTGAAGAAGTCTTCTTCCTGTGTGCACTCAGAATCTGCAGCAATGAGTTCCTTGAGGAAGAATGCACTATAATTGAACAAGTATTTTCTAAACTCCAGTATCCTCGTCACTTCATCAGAGACTGCAGACGGCGGGCATTAAACATCCTCAACACACCCAGAGAAGACGCTGCCGAGAAGAGATACATAGTCCTCACCACCAACTCCATTGCCAAACATATTTCCAACATCTTTTCCAGTACATCATTCCAAGTATCTACCTCCACAACCACGACCATCAAGGACATCACCAGAAGTAGACAGGACAAGCTTCCATCCTCTGCAGGGGTATACATAATCCCTTGTAATGACTACAGCAAATTAAACGTGGGCGAAACATCAAGGGACCTCCAAACACGTATTTCAGAACACCAATACGCAAGCAGGTCTGACGGTACAAGGAATGCCTGTGTACAACACCGCAGTTCACACAACCATTTAATAAACTACAGAAACTCAAGATTTATCGCCAGAGAAGACAACACTCAATACCGAAGAATCCTGGAATCATCGCTTATCTCTATAACCAACAATTTCAACCAGAATAATGGCTTCTATAACATAGCTGAACCACTTGCCAAGAAACTTCTTCATCGCTATCCCACATAAGAACATAGGAATGGAGGAACACTGCAGAAGACCTGCTCACAAACTTATCCAATCTCCCTTCCAAGCTACCCAAGATTTTAGACTCTATAACCCCACTCGGTAGATCATCAGATGCAGCATTCTCCACCTGACCACAGCATTCTGAACCTGATTATAAATACTCGCGTACCTTCCACCCAGGTAGATCTGTTTGTGACTTGAAAAAGCCCACTGTGTGGGTGAAACGTTGTCAATAAAGGATCACATTATACTGGATGTGTGTTTATATTTCCAAAGGTATGCTAAGTTCCTCTTTATATTCCTTTAACACCCTGGCAAACAGTTCATCAGGACCTGGGGATTTGTTAGGTTTAAGTTTGTCTATTTGTCTGAGGACCATGTCACTAGTTACCGCAATCGTGCATAGTTTATTATCGTCCTGTTCTACATAATCTATTATTTCAGGAATATCGCTAGTATTTTCCTGGGAGAAAACTGAGAGGAAGTAGGTATTGAGAATTTCACACATATCCTTATCACTGTCAGTGATTTGACCAGAGTTACTCTTAAGTGGGCCAATCTTGCCCCTAATCTTACTTCTGTAATAAAGTTGGTAGAATTACCGACAATATGTAAAGTAAAAGGACACAAGTGCAACTAATGTGACATTTATTGTGGCAACGTTTCGCTCTCCAGGAGCTTTATCAAGCCATTACAAACAATACATGGACACAGAGGGTATATAAAGGCTCTGAGTGAGGTGCAATACTAGTGAGGTACCATTTCGATGTTCACTAGTGGTAGTAGTAGTAGTAGTAGTAACAAAAATAATACAATATGGAAGAGCAAATAATTCGTACATGAGTAAAAGGATATAAAAGTTATTACTTGGGTAACATAAAAATAGGTTGGACAAATATAGACTGGAAAGAGGCAGGTTTTTTTCGGTGTTCACTCTCTGTAATGTGCTTGTGTAGTATAACAGGAGAGACTATGTGATGGCAGGGTTTACTGTTTTCAGGAGGATTCTTGCTAAGACTTCGGAGATGGTGAAGCTGCCGTTGTTTTGTTTAATTGTATTCGAAACAGCGATCAGTGCTGATTCAAGGCACTTGCGTCTGCGGAAATTAGTTTCTTGATCACTAATTGGGCGTCTCTGAATTTCATGAGATGATTGGTGGAATTTCGGTGTTGTACACAGGCGTTGTTTAAGTTGTCGTTCCTACATGCGTAAATGTGTTCATTGAGGCGGGTGTCGAGGTTTCTTGCTGTTTCACCTACGTAGATCTTGTCACAGCCTCCACAGGGTATAGTGTAAACTCCTGCATTGACTGGTTCGTGGTGCTTGGGTTTCGTCCTGGTTAGATCCTTTATTGAAGTGGTAGAAGCTATGGCGACTCTGGTGTTAGCTTGTGAAAGTACTTTTGAGACGTTTAGTGCAACCTGGCTGTTGGGAAGAATTATAACTTTGTTGGGAGCGGTGTTGATGCGTGGAGAATTGATGATCTGAAGAGCTCTTTTCTTGCAGTCTTTGATGAAAAAAGAAGGAAATTGTAACTCAGTGAATGTTTGGTGAATGTAAGTACATTCCTCGTCAAGAAACTCAGAACTACAAATTCGGTATGCTCTTAGGAAAAACCCGATGATGATGCCTCTTTTGGTCTTGGTATCTTGACTGGAATAGAAGTGTGTGAGATCATTTTTATTGGTGGGTTTCCGATAAACTTGATTTCAAACACACGCAAGTGCCTTGAATCAGCACTGATCGCTGTTTCGAATACAATTAAACAAAACAACGGCAGCTTCACCATCTCCGAAGTCTTAGCAAGAATCCTCCTGAAAACAGTAAACCCTGCCATCACATAGTCTCTCCTGTTATACTACACAAGCACATTACAGAGAGTGAACACCGAAAAAAAAAACTGCCTCTTTCCAGTCTATATTTGTCCAACCTATTTTTATGTTACCCAAGTAATAACTTTTATATCCTTTTACTCATGTACGAATTATTTGCTCTTCCATATTGTATTATTTTTGTTACTACTACTACTACTACCACTAGTGAACATCGAAATGGTACCTCACTAGTATTGCACCTCACTCAGAGCCTTTATATACCCTCTGTGTCCATGTATTGTTTGTAATGGCTTGATAAAGCTCCTGGAGAGCGAAACGTTGCCACAATAAATGTCACATTAGTTGCATTTGTGTCCTTTTACTTTACAATCTTACTTCTGTATACCTGAAAGAACCCTTTTGGGTTAGTCTTTGAATCCCTTGCGACCTTAGTCTCATAATCTCTTTTTGCTTTTCTTATTCCTTTCTTTATTTCTCTCTTTAATTGAATATATTGATTTCTTAACTGCCCATCCCCTCTTTTGATACGCCTATATTTGCCTCTCTTTTGACCAATGAGATGTTTCAATCTATTGTTCATCCATTTAGGATCATTTTTGTTAGATCTAATTTCCCTACTCAGAACAAAAGTTGTCTGGGCAGCTAGAACTATACTCTGAAAAACGTCATATTGGCAACCAAGATCACCTACCTGACCCATAGTCAGGACATCCTAATTTAGCCCACCCAGGTAATTTTTCAGTCCCATGAAGTCGGCCAAGCGAAAATCTGGGACAGAGATTTGATTGCAGTTATCTGGGTAATTCCATGATATATTGAAACTAAGTGATTTGTGATCATTTTCCCCAAGCTCATCATTAACCTCAAGATTATTAATTAGTGAATCTTTGTTGGCAAGAACCAAGTCAAGCAGATTGTTTCCTCTAGTTGGTTCTATCACAAACTGTTCTAAAAAACAATCCTGAACCGTATCAAGAAAGTCACTAGACTCAAGATTTCCTGTCATATTGTTCCAATCAATTTGTCTAAAGTTAAAATCTCCCATTTTCACAACATTTTCATATCTAGATGCCTTATGAATTTTCGTCCCATGACAGCTTACTGCACTCCCTATCAAGGTTTGGGGGCCTATAAATCACACCCAAAATTAATTTGTCATGTCCCTCGAGAAACTGTAGCCAAACAGATCCTGTGTTCGATGTTTCTAATCTTATATCATGTCTAAGACAACAATTTAAATGTTCTCTGACATACATCGCCGCTCCACCACCCTTCCTGTTGACCCTATCAGTGTGGAATAGTTTATAACCCTGTATGTTGCATTCAGAAGGCATTTCTCTATATTTCAGGTTGAACCAGGTCTCTGTTATACCAATAATATCTATATTACCTACACTTGCAAGTAATCTTACCTCATCTATCTTATTTCTTAGACTCCTACTATTTGTATAGTAAACCTTAATTAAGGGAGCTAGTCACTCGTTGCTCTCTACTATCTCTCTTTGTTGATCAACTGATTTGCCATTACTAGCAACTTTATTTTGAATATTGTCTCTTAAACATATCCCTGAAGTATCCCGGTAATAACTGCTTTTTTTAACCCTAATGCTGCAGCCTGATTGTTTCCCACAAACACCCATACTTCTATAATCTATCAGTTTAAATTCCTAGACAAATCATCAATTACCCCCTCAATCGAATTAGCTAATGCAGTCACTCCATTCCCAGAGAGATGAACCCCATCCATTGCATACATATCACGTTTGCCAAAGAATAGGTCCCAGTTATCAATGAATGGGATTGCAAGTTCCTTGCAGTATCTGTCTAGCCAGCAATTTATACCAATTCCCATAGACATCCATTCATTGCCCACTCCCTTTCCAGGCAAGATGCTACATATGACTGGGATCCCTCCCTTAGACCTAACTACTTCTGTGGCTGATTTGTACTTATCCAGCAGCTCCTCTCTCCTGCCCTTCCCAGTGTCATTACCCCCAGCACCAAAACAGATAATGGGTTTGTTCCCATTACCTGCCATAATATTATCCAACCTGCTGACTATGTCACCAACACCAGCTCCAGGAAGGCACACTGTCTGTCTGACCTTTCTGTCTCTGTTACAATCGCCTACTATTACAATTGCCTACTATTAAAATATTGTTACCTTGATTAGCAGGGGAATCAATGGTACCTTCAACCTCACTAACCATTGAAGTACACTCGTTTTGGAGAACACAGAATCGATTTCCTACCTTCACATCATCTCTGTTAATTCTCCTCATCTTCCTTCTTCCTGAACTGTGAACCACTTGCCACTTAAAGCGGCTGCCATTATCACTGCTGGTGACCATTTCCTCCTTACCAGCTAAATCCTTTTCACACTCACTCCCAAACTCATCTATGAGAAGCTTCAGCCTCCTATTTTCCTCATGAAGAAGTTGAATCTCCTTCTTCAACACTTGAACCTGAGATTCTAAAACACTACAACAAGCCATGGTGCTTGGTAGCAGCCCAAGCTAACTCCCAAGAGCTTAGGCAGCTATGGCCACACGTGACCACTGACCACAGCCAGTCTTCACTACAGTCAGTCTTCACCACAGTCAATCTTCACCACAGCCGGTCTTCACCACAGCCACCCTTCACCACAGTAAGTCTTCACCACAGCCAGCCTTCACCACAGCCAGCCTTCACCACAGCCAGTCTTCACCACAGCCAGTCTTCACCACAGCCAGACTTCACCACAGCCAGTCTTCACCACAGTCATCCTTCACCACAGCAGTCTTCACCACAGCCAGTCTTCACCACAGCCAGTCTTCACCACAGTCAGCCTTCACCACAGCCAGCCTTCACCACAGCCAGTCTTCACCACAGTCAGTCTTTACCACAGCCAGCCTTTACCACAGCCACCCTTCACCACAGCCAGTCTTCATCACAGCCAATCTTCATCACAGCCAGTCTTCACCACAACCAGTCTTCACCACAGCCAGCCTTCAATACAGTATTCACCACAGTCTAGTTTCCTGACGTGCTTGACCAGGTGTGGGTTCCAAACTGGAGCTGTATACTCCAATATGAGCCTGACGTACACGGTGTAAAGGGTCCGACGATTCTTTACTGACATGCTGGAGTGCTAATCTTAGGCTCGCTAGTCGCCAATATGCTGCAGCAGTTATTTGGTTGATGTGCGTCTCAGGAAATGTGCTCGGTATTATACACACTCCAAGATCCTTTTCCTTGAGTGAGGTTTGTAATCTTTGGCCACCTAGACTGTACTCTGCCTGCGGTCATCTTTGCCCTTCCTCGATCTTCGTGACTTTGCACTTGTTGGGGTTGAACCCCAGGAGCCAGTTGCTGGAGCAGGCCTGCAGCCTGTCCAGATCCCTCTGTAATCCTACTCTGATTGAATTCTCGCCCATATGCTGCAGTAGTTATCTGGTTGATGTGTGCTTCCGGAGACGTGTTCGGTGTTATAATCACGCCAAGATCTTTCTCCTTGAGCAAGGTTTGCAGCCGTTGGCCACATAGCCTATACTCTGTTTGAGGTCTTCTTTGCCCTTCTCCAATCTTCATGACTTTGCATTTGGCAGGGTGGAATTCGAGAAGCCAGTTGCTGGACCACGTGTCCAACCTGTCCAGGTCTCTTTGAAGGTCTGCCTGATCCTCATCTGATTTAATTGTCCTCATTAACTTCACATCATCTGCGAACAGGGACACTTCTGAGTCTATCCCTTCCATCATGCCATTCATGTATACCAAAACTAGCACTGGTCCTAGGACCGACCCCTGTGGGACCCCACTCGTCA
>NC_091314.1:27064236-27144236 GCF_038502225.1 Cherax quadricarinatus
TATATACACACACATATATATATATATATATATATATATATATATATATATATATATATACACGCACACACATATATATATATATATATATATATATATATATATATATATATATATATATATATATATATATATATATATATATTATATTGACCATGAACGAGTGATATTGATCAATAACAACACTGCACTAGCCAAGGATTCGAACCCATGCTGCTTTGGCCTGCCTCATGGTGGGTGAAAACACATGACGCCCTAATCCACTGAACCATACGATCCTTAAGATTAGCTCATCCAGCTGCACTAAATGTTGTACTCGCTACCCAAGGACACACGATGGTGTGGATGCACTACAAAGCAGCATGGGTTCGAGTCTTTGGGTAGTGCAGTATTGTTATTGATCAATACCACTCGTTCGTGGTCACAATAATATACAATACTGCTCGTTGAACTAGTACACCAAACAGGGACTAGAATGAAATTAGCCTAGAGTCATCCACACCATCGAGTGTCCTTGGGTAGCGAGTACAACATTCAGTGCCGCTGGATGCGCTACTCTTAAGGATCGTATGGTTCAGTGGATAAGGGCGTCATGTGTTTTCGCCCACCATGAAGAAGGCCAAAGCAGCATGGGTTCGAATCCTTGGCTAGTGCAGTGTTGTTATTGATATATATATATATATATATATATATATATATATATATATATATATGTATGTATGTATGTATGTATATGCAGAACAACCACTGTGAAAGAATAATGAAATTCCAAGCGCTTTCGTGACTTCTCACATTATCAAGGAACTTTGCATATTCTGATATCACCTGTTTATTGTGATCTTATTGCATATATTTGTATATATATATAAGAGTGCTATCACTTGTAGTAATGTGTTAAGTCAAGTGAAAACTTTGCGAGATTAAAATTTGTTGGGTATCTCAACCAGATTGTTTATAGTTGTGCTACTCAGTGAGAATAGATTTAGCTAATGCTTCAAAAATAAAACTGATTTCTGTGTGACTGGTGCTAGAGGTGGCGATCAGAGCAGATTTTAAGTGAAGGCAGCTAGGTTCAGGCTAATTTTCCGTTGGGGACACCCATCAGGTAGTTCTCCGTTTTGCCGTCAACGGCACAGAAGCTCTCCCTGTCAACTCTGTGGCAGGCACCTGTGTGTTTGCTGATCCTCATATTCAGGTTGCCTTGTCACTGGCAAGAAAGTTGCTTCTCACCCTCATGTCTTACACTCATCATGGTAAGTGTGAGTAGTGAGTTGTGTTAGTGTGAACACCACCTCACCTCACTACACTCTCTGGATGCCTTTAATTCCACTAACTAGGTACACATAAGTCCCTATTACTGGACAACAAAATGAAGACGGGGAAAGTGAGTGCATTATTCCACTCAATTATAATTTATTAATGTTTATTACAACAGTATACAGTGAAACCTCTGGTCACAAACGCTTCTGAACACGAACAAATATGTTCACGACCAAAAAATTTGCTATATTTTTGCATCTGGCCATGAACACACAATCGAGTGCCGAGAAACACAGCCGCGCCAATTTTCACATTCTGCACCATTTTTCCGCATGTGCCAATTTTCCCCACTTCCTGTTGTCTGTGTACACCTAACTCTGTTATTTAAGGTTTTTCTCGAGGGCCGTGAAAAACTAATCTTGGGTGTAATTTACAGGCCCCCAAACCTTGATAGGGAGTACAGTAAACTTCTATGGGACGAAATTCGTAAGGCATCTACATACGAAAGTGTCGTGCCATTAGCACAACACTTTTGACAAATTGAGTGGAGAAATTTGACAGGAAATTTAGAATCAAGTGACTTTCTTGATACGATTCAGGATTGTTTTTTAAACAGTTTGTGGCAGAATCAACTAGTGGAAATAACCTGCTTGATATGGTTCTTGCCAACAGGGAATCACTAATTACTAATCTTGAGGTTAATGATGAGCTTGGAGAAAGTGATCAAAAATCACTCAGTTTTAATATATAATGGAATTCCCCTAATAATGTCAATCAAGTCTCTGTCCCTGACTTCCACTTGGCTGATTTCATAAGAGAAATTACCTGGGTGGGGAGAGCTGGAATGACCTGACTATGGGTCAGGTAGGTGGTGATGGTTGCCAATATGACGTTTTCCAGAGCATAGTTCTAGCTGCCCAGACAACTTATGTTCCAAATAAAGAAATCAGATCAAACAAAAATGATCCTAAATGGATAAACAATAAATTAAAACATCTCATTGGTCAAAAGAGAGGCATATACAGACGAATCAAAAAAGGAGAGGGGCAGTTAAGAAATCAGCATATTCAGTTAAAGAGAGAAATGAGAAAGGAATAAGAAAAGCAGAAAGAGATTATGAGGTTAAAGTTGCAACAGAATCGAAGACTAACCCAAAACGATTCTTTAAGGTATACAGAAGTAAGGTTAGGGACAAGATAGGCCCACTCAAAAGTTACTCGGTTCAGCTCACGGACAGTGATAAGGAAATGTGTAGAATTTTTAACACTTACTTCCTCTCAGTTTTTACATGGGAAGATACTAGCGATATTCCAAAAATAATAAATTATATAGAACAGGACAATAATAAACTATGCACGAATAGGGTCACAAGTGACATAGTCCTTAAACAAATAGATAAATTAAAACCTAACAAATCCCTGGGCCCTATTGAACTATATGCAAGGGTTCTAAAGGAATGTAAAGAGGAGCTTAGCAATCTTTTGGTTAATCCTTTCAATATATCACTACGAACTGGCATGGTGCCAGATAAGTGGAAAACGGCAAATGTAATACCTATTTTCAAAGCAGGTGACAGGTCCTTGGCTTCGAACTATAGACCAATAAGCCTGACCTCCATAGTGGGAAAATTTATGGAATCAATAATTGCCGAGGCAATTCGTAGCCATCTTGAGAAACATAAATTGATCAACGAATCTCAGCACTGTTTTACAAAGGGGCGTTCCTGTCTTACGAATTTATTAACTTTTTTCACTAAGGCATCTGAGGAGGTAGATCATGGTAATGAATATGATATTGTGTATATGGACTTCAGTAAGGCTTTTGATTGAGTCCCACATCAGAGACTATTGAGGAAAATTAAGGCACACAAAATAGGAGAAATTTTTTCCTGCATAGAGGCATGGTTGACAAATAGGCAGCAGAGAGTTTGCATAAATGGGGAAAAATCAGAGTGGGGAAGCGTCACGAGCGGTGTTCCACAGGGGTCAGTGTTGGGCCCCCTGCTGTTCACAATCTACATAAACGACATAGATGAGGGAATAAATAGCGATATAAGCGAGTTTCCCGATGACACCAAAATAGGTCGACAAATACATTCTGAAGAGGACATTAGAGCACTCCAGGAAGACTTAAATAGACTGATGCAGTGGTCGGAGAAGTGGCAGATGCAGTTTAATATAGACAAATGCAAAGTTCTAAACATTGGACAGGAAAATAACCATGCACACATAAGCTAAAATAATGTAGAACTTAATATTACTGGTTGCCAAAAGAATTTAGGAGTTCTGGTTAGCAGTAATCTAAAACCAAGACAACAGTGCATAAGTGCTCGCAATAAAGCTAATAGAATCCTTGGCTTCATATCAAGAAGCATAAATAATAGGAGTCCTCAGGTTGTTCTTCAACTCTATACATCCTTGGTTAGGCCTCATTTAGATTATGCTGCACAGTTTTGGTCACCGTATTACAGAATGGTTATAAATGCTCTGGAAAACGTACAGAGGAGGATGACAAAGTCGATTCCATGTATCAGAAATCTTTCTTATGAGGATAGACTGAGGCCCTGAATCTGCACTCTCTAGCAAGGCATAGAATTAGGGATGATATGACTGAGGTGTATAAATGGAAAACAAGAATAAGTAAAGGGGATGTAAATAGCGTGCTAAAAATATCCAGCCAAGACAGGACTCTCAGCAATGATTTTAAGTTGGAAAAATTCAGATTCACGAAGGATGTAGGAAAGCACTGGTTTGATAACAGAGTTGTGGATGAGTGGAACAAACTCCCGAGTGCCGTCATAGAAGCTAAAACGTTGTGTAGTTTTAAAAAAAAGTTAGATAAATACATGAGTGGGTGTGGATGGGTGCGAGTTAGACCTGACTAACTTGTGCTACTAGGTCAGATGCCGTTCTTCTTCCTTCACGATGCGCTTCTCGAACAGGGTAAAGATCAAACCAGAGAGTGGGACAGTCAATGACTCGTCCAAGCTAGCACTTGCAGCTGTCGTTAGTGGCAGACTGCAAGTCAAGTTTAATGCGATTCTGTCGCTCAAAGAGGCCTTCGTTGTCGACTGTACTGACGACACCGAGGCTGAAAAACTCATTACCACCACTGCTACAACCACTCTAAGAGATCAGGGATTTATTGTCTTGACTTCCCCAGCTCTGAGGGCCAGGAGAACTGTGTTCCTCAAGAGACTCGACAGGCTCATCACTGCCCAGGTTACTGAAGAAATTAAGTCGTCCATTGAAACACAGAACCCTTGGGCCAAGGTGGAATTCATTACCAAAATACCCAATGCCTCCTTCATGCTGAAGGTCACCTTCAGTGACGTCAACATGGCAGCCAGAGCTCTCGCTGAGGGACTGGCTATTCATTACTTCCACATCAATCCAGCCTTCATCGAAGCAGAAAAATTCCATCAAATTCCACAGTGTTCCAACTGTTACTCATACCTACATACCACCAGGGACTGCCCTGCCAAGAATAAGAAGTTCTGCTCCACCTGCGGCCAAGAAGGTCATGACTTCAAGATATGCACTACTGCCTCTCCACCTAAATGCTTGAACTGCAAGAATGATCACCATACTCTTGCTGCCAAGTGCCCAACCAGACGAGATATACTTAAGAAACAACTCCAACAACAAAAAAAAACCCACTGCACAAGCGACTACATATGCTGCTATTACCAAGCTTCAAGCAGATACTACCAAGATTCTTCAAGCCACGCAAGCTCCACCAAGATTCTTCACTGCATCATGTATGCTCATGTGCAGAATGTAGCTGAACCTGGTTCCTTCAACACCACCATCAACCAACTCTTCAAGCTCAACAACATACATGGTTTCACATTCCCTGCATCTCCACCTTCCACAGAGATCATAAAATCCACTGCAAATGTCGCCAACATTACCGCTGCTCCACCGCTACCACACCTTCCTCCCGACACAGAGATGGACCAATCAGAGACCACTGAGACGCGACCGATTCCACCAATGAGAGTCCACCAGCACCTGCTTCCACCTCCGTCACAACGGACCAATCAGACGCCTCACCTCAATCGTCTCAGCCACCAGCCAAGAAGGTTAAAACACAAGAGCCTTGGGATGCATCCCTACGTACTACCGCCACTCCTTCACAAGAAGTCCATTGCTTGCCTGGTGTATACTTCTACATAACCAACCAGAATGAGAACGCAATGTACACTCCAGAAATTATTCAACGCCTCCACAACGGGACAGTCAAGTTCACCTGCGACTCAACTCGATCATTCACCTGATCAACCTACTCTCAAAAAGTCACCGCTTTGTGGCACTCGACTACACCACAAGGAAGAAATTCAGGACTCTCCAGAATGGGGCTGTCGAAGACGGTACCCTCACCTAGCAGGACTGTCAATGATCAGTCACCTTGAAAGCAAGTTTCCCCAGCACTTTGCTGCCTGCTAAAGCTGGGGTGTGGCTCCAAAACGAACCCTGTAATTGCTGCCTCCGCCCTCCTATGCTGCTGAAGATGCTAAACGAGAAGATACTTCCCACTTGGGGAGTCACCCTCCAACTGGAGGGCCCCAAGAAAGAATACAGAAGAAAGAAGATGAACGACACCCCCCGCCCGGGAGGTCACCGCCGGGTCGCCATCTGGAGAAGACCCGGGGCGGAAGTACCGGCAAACCTACAACAACAACAACACCCAGGTAGAATGAGGCATTGGCTTGGGCCGGTGGAGGACATGGACCTGCCTCGCATGGGCCAGTAGGCCTGCTGCAGTGCTCCTTATTTCTTATGTTCATATGTTCTCTATTAAACTGTGCATCATTCGTACAATTAACGATTTTTCAGACTTTGATTATTGAAACTTGGGCAATGTATGTTGGAAAGATGCTTCTTAATGTACACCAAAGATGAAAGAAATCGGACGATAAATAACGGAGTTCACTGCTCAGCCATCAGACGTCCCTTAAACCTCTCTGGACTCGTGGTGCAATGTTAGTTTCCTTTGTTGTTCAAGGTTTTTACATTTAGTTTATTATTACACTATGCATTCTATGGTATATTTAACTATTTTTGTGCTTAAACATCTTAAAAAAATAATATTTACATACAGTTCGTAGGGGTATGGAACGGATTAATCGTATTTCCATGCAATCCAATGGGGAAATAAGGTTCGTGTCACGACCAGAGTTTTGAAACGAATGATGGTCGTAACCAGAGGTTCCACTGTACTTGGTCAAGAAAAAAGGATCTGACACTAAGATCACTATGGACGCTGCAAGAACACTGAGACAACAGGGTACAACAATCTTAAACGAATATTTACCTACAATATAAAGTAAATCACTCCTAGACCAGTGATGTTCCTAGCGCCAGGTCCGAAGACCTCACACAGGGGACTTAGCTATCTCACCAACAAAGCCTGGCCACTGAATTCTCACACAAAGCTCCAGCTCTGAACCCGCCCAGAGCTCATCCCAAAATTTTCGTTATACCTACTGTTCCAAAGGTTTTAGAGGCCTCCCTTTTCCTCCATAACTTCTGCCTAGAGGTCAACTCCCAGGGAAAAAATCACCAGGGGGTCTCCATAGTGTCTAGAGTCCCCTGACAGAACTAGGGAATGAAGATATCGTGGAATTAGCACTAGATTTTACGGTCACCAACAGATACACATATGAGACCCAGTGTCATGCTATAACATCTGCTCTACCATTCCGCATAAACGAAATACAGGAGAGACAGTCTTGAGATATCACAGGGTCCCCAGGACGGTCACCGACGCAAAACTTGAAGCAATTTCCAAAGGGTATATCACACAGACTCTGGCACTGACGTCTTAAGTTGATGTCTCCTTTTAAGCAGACTCCTTTACTGTGCTGGAGGCTCTAAGAATCTAATGAGATTATTGTTTGTGTTGTTGACAAGTTGTTACTACGTAGCTACTGGGGTGTGAATATTGTCTGACATCGTGCAGTATCCTCGCTTATTTTCTTGCAGTCACTGAAGTGTTGACAACAGCAACATTCAAGATAATGTTTTATCTATGTACTCACATTACTCAGGTGTTGTGGTTGATGAACACATGTTGAGAGTCCTTGCAAGGATTTATAAGCCAGGATAACAGTGCATAAAAGTTCACAGTGAACCTAATCGAATTAATGTGAAAAAAGACGCATGTGTTTCATTACCAAATTATAATAAAGTAACGTAATTAAAATATTGTAAGTGTTACTTTACGTTTGTAGGAATTTTATACAAATTCTTACACAAGAGAATTTTTGGTTCCAGATCAAGTATAAAAAAAATAATCCTCAGCTTATACATGAATTTTATATATCCTTAGTAAAGCTGCATTTATATTATGTTGGTCAGTTGTGGTCACCATGTTGGTCAGTTGTGGTCACCATGTTGGTCAGTTGTGGTCACTATGTTGGTCAGTTGTGGTCTCCATGTTGGTCAGTTGTGGTCACCATGTTGGTCATTTGTAGTCACCATGTTGGTCAGTTGTGGTCTCCATGTTGGTCAGTTGTGGTCTCCATGTTGGTCAGTTGTGGTCACTATGTTGGTCAGTTGTGGTCTCCATGTTGGTCAGTTGTGGTCTCCATGTTGGTCATTTGTAGTCACCATGTTGGTCAGTTGTGGTCTCCATGTTGGTCAGTTGTGGTCTCCATGTTGGTCAGTTGTGGTCACCATGTTGGTCAGTTGTGGTCACCATGTTGGTCAGTTGTGGTCTCCATGTTGGTCAGTTGTGGTCACCATGTTGGTCAGTTGTGGTCACCATGTTGGTCAGTTGTGGTCACCATGTTGGTCAGTTGTGGTCACCATGTTGGTCAGTTGTGGTCACCATGTTGGTCAGTTGTGGTCACCATGTTGGTCAGTTGTGGTCACCATGTTGGTCAGTTGTGGTCACCATGTTGGTCAGTTGTGGTCTCCATGATGGTCAGTTGTGGTCACCATGTTGGTCAGTTGTGGTCAGTTGTGGTCTCCCATGTTGGTCATTTGTAGTCACCATGTTGGTCAGTTGTGGTCTCCATGTTGGTCAGTTGTGGTCTCCATGTTTGGTCATGTTGGTCATTTGTAGTCACCATGTTGGTCAGTTGTGGTCTCCATGTTGGTCAGTTGTGGTCACCATGTTGGTCATTTGTAGTGTTGGTCATTTGGTCTCCATGTTGGTCAGTTGTGGTCTCCATGTTGGTCAGTTGTGGTCACCATGTTGGTCAGTTGTGGTCACCATGTTGGTCAGTTGTGGTCACTATGTTGGTCAGTTGTGGTCACCATGTTGGTCAGTTGTGGTCACCATGTTGGTCATTTGTAGTCACCATGTTGGTCATTTGTAGTCACCATGTTGGTCAGTTGTGGTCTCCATGTTGGTCAGTTGTGGTCACCATGTTGGTCAGTTGTGGTCACCATGTTGGTCAGTTGTGGTCACTATGTTGGTCAGTTGTGGTCACCATGTTGGTCAGTTGTGGTCACCATGTTGGTCAGTTGTGGTCACCATGTTGGTCAGTTGTGGTCACCATGTTGGTCAGTTGTGGTCACCATGTTGGTCAGTTGTGGTCACCATGTTGGTCAGTTGTGGTCACCATGTTGGTCAGTTGTGGTCACCATGTTGGTCAGTTGTGGTCACCATGTTGGTCAGTTGTGGTCACCATGTTGGTCAGTTGTGGTCACCATGTTGGTCAGTTGTGGTCACCATGTTGGTCAGTTGTGGTCACCATGTTGGTCAGTTGTGGTCACCATGTTGGTCAGTTGTGGTCACCATGTTGGTCAGTTGTGGTCACCATGTAGGTCAGTTGTTGGTCAGTTGTGGTCCATGTTGGTCAGTTGTGGTCACCATGTTGGTCAGTTGTGGTCACCATGTTGGTCAGTTGTGGTCACCATGTTGGTCAGTTGTGGTCACCATGTTGGTCAGTTGTGGTCACCATGTTGGTCAGTTGTGGTCACCATGTTGGTCAGTTGTGGTCACCATGTTGGTCAGTTGTGGTCACCATGTTGGTCAGTTGTGGTCACCATGTTGGTCAGTTGTGGTCACCATGTTGGTCAGTTGTGGTCACCATGTTGGTCAGTTGTGGTCACCATGTTGGTCAGTTGTGGTCACCATGTTGGTCAGTTGTGGTCACCATGTTGGTCAGTTGTGGTCACCATGTTGGTCAGTTGTGGTCACCATGTTGGTCAGTTGTGGTCACCATGTTGGTCAGTTGTGGTCACCATGTTGGTCAGTTGTGGTCACCATGTTGGTCAGTTGTGGTCACCATGTTGGTCAGTTGTGGTCACCATGTTGGTCAGTTGTGGTCACCATGTTGGTCAATTGTGGTCACCATGTTGGTCAGTGTGGTCTCCATGGTCTCCATGTTGGTCAGTTGTGGTCTCCATGATGGTCAGTTGTGGTCACCATGTTGGTCAGTTGTGGTCTCCATGATGGTCAGTTGTGGTCACCATGTTGGTCAGTTGTGGTCACCATGTTGGTGTTGGTCAGTTGGTGTAGTCACCATGTTGGTCAGTTGTGGTCACCATGTTGGTCAGTTGTGGTCACCATGTTGGTCAGTTGTGGTCACCATGTTGGTCAGTTGTGGTCACCATGTTGGTCAGTTGTGGTCACCATGTTGGTCAGTTGTGGTCACCATGTTGGTCAGTTGTGGTCACCATGTTGGTCAGTTGTGGTCACCATGTTGGTCAGTTGTGGTCACCATGTTGGTCAGTTGTGGTCACCATGTTGGTCAGTTGTGGTCACCATGTTGGTCAGTTGTGGTCTCCATGTTGGTCAGTTGTGGTCTCCATGTTGGTCAGTTGTGGTCACCATGTTGGTCAGTTGTGGTCACCATGTTGGTCAGTTGTGGTCACCATGTTGGTCAGTTGTGGTCACCATGTTGGTCAGTTGTGGTCACCATGTTGGTCAGTTGTGGTCACCATGTTGGTCAGTTGTGGTCACCATGTTGGTCAGTTGTAGTCACCATGTTGGTCAGTTGTAGTCACCATGTTGGTCAGTTGTGGTCTCCATGTTGGTCAGTTGTGGTCACCATGTTGGTCAGTTGTGGTCACCATGTTGGTCAGTTGTGGTCTCCATGTTGGTCAGTTGTGGTCTCCATGTTGGTCAGTTGTGGTCTCCATGTTGGTCAGTTGTGGTCACCATGTTGGTCAGTTGTGGTCTCCATGTTGGTCAGTTGTGGTCTCCATGTTAGTCAGTTGTGGTCACCATGTTGGTCAGTTGTAGTCACCATGTTGGTCAGTTGTGGTCTCCATGTTGGTCAGTTGTGGTCACCATGTTGGTCAGTTGTGGTCACCATGTTGGTCAATTGTGGTCACCATGTTGGTCTCCATGTTGGTCAGTTGTGGTCACCATGTTGGTCAGTTGTGGTCAGTTGTGGTCTCCATGTTGGTCAGTTGTGGTCACCATGTTGGTCAGTTGTGGTCTCCATGTTGGTCAGTTGTGGTCACCATGTTGGTCAGTTGTGGTCACCATGTTGGTCAGTTGTGGTCACCATGTTGGTCAGTTGTGGTCTCCATGTTGGTCAGTTGTGGTCACCATGTTGGTCAGTTGTGGTCACTATGTTGGTCAGTTGTGGTCTCCATGTTGGTCAGTTGTGGTCTCCATGTTGGTCAGTTGTGGTCACCATGTTGGTCAGTTGTGGTCACCATGTTGGTCAGTTGTGGTCTCCATGTTGGTCAGTTGTGGTCACCATGTTGGTCAGTTGTGGTCACCATGTTGGTCAGTTGTGGTCAGTTGTGGTCCATGTCAGTTGTGGTCAGTTGTGGTCACCATGTTGGTCAGTCACTATGTGGTCAGTTGTGGTCCATGTTGGTCAGTTGGTCAGTTGTGGTCACCATGTTGGTCAGTTGTGGTCTCCATGTTGGTCAGTTTGGTCACCATGTTGGTCACATGTTGGTCATGGTCACCATTGGTCAGTTGTGGTCACCATGTTGGTCAGTTGTGATCACATGTTGGTCAGTTGTAGTCACCATGTTGGTCAGTTGTGGTCACCATGTTGGTCAGTCACCATGTTGGTCAGTTGTAGTCACCATGTTGGTCAGTTGTGGTCACCATGTTGGTCATTTGTAGTCACCATGTTGGTCATTTGTAGTCACCATGTTGGTCACCATGTTGGTCAGTTGTGGTCACCATGTTGGTCAGTCGTGGTCACCATGTTGGTCAGTTGTGGTCTCCATGTTGGTCAGTTGTGGTCACCATGTTGGTCAGTTGTGGTCACCATGTTGGTCAGTTGTGGTCACCATGTTGGTCAGTTGTGGTCACCATGTTGGTCAGTTGTGGTCACCATGTTGGTCAGTTGTGGTCACCATGTTGGTCAGTTGTGGTCACCATGTTGGTCAGTTGTGGTCACCATGTTGGTCAGTTGTGGTCACCATGTTGGTCAGTTGTGGTGTTGGTCACCATGTTGGTCAATTGTGGTCACCATGTTGGTCAGTTGTAGTCACCATGTTGGTCAGTTGTGGTCACCATGTTGGTCAGTTGTAGTCACCATGTTGGTCAGTTGTAGTCACCATGTTGGTCAATTGTGGTCACCATGTTGGTAAGTTGTAGTCACCATGTTGGTCAGTTGTAGTCACCATGTTGGTCAGTTGTGGTCACCATGTTGGTCAGTTGTAGTCACCATGTTGGTCAGTCGTGGTCACCATGTTGGTCAGTTGTGGTCACCATGTTGGTCAGTTGTGGTCTCCCATGTTAGTCAGTTGTGGTCACCATGTTGGTCAGTTGTAGTCACCATGTTGGTCAGTTGTGGTCACCATGTTGGTCAGTTGTGGTCACCATGTTGGTCAGTTGTGGTCACCATGTTGGTCAGTTGTGGTCACCATGTTGGTCAGTTGTGGTCACCATGTTGGTCAGTTGTGGTCACCATGTTGGTCAGTTGTGGTCACCATGTTGGTCAGTTGTGGTCACCATGTTGGTCAGTTGTGGTCACCATGTTGGTCAGTTGTGGTCACCATGTTGGTCAGTTGTAGTCACCATGTTGGTCAGTTGTGGTCACCATGTTGGTCAGTTGTAGTCACCATGTTGGTCAGTCGTGGTCACCATGTTGGTCAGTTGTGGTCACCATGTTGGTCAGTTGTGGTCACCATGTTGGTCAGTTGTGGTCACCATGTTGGTCAGTTGTGGTCACCATGTTGGTCAGTTGTGGTCACCATGTTGGTCAGTTGTAGTCACCATGTTGGTCAGTTGTGGTCACCATGTTACACGACGCTGGAAACACATAAAGTTCGGGAGAATATTATTGAAGTGTGCAAAGGGAAGACAGGAGTAATTAAAGGTGACATGACGTGTTGAAAATGTCTAACCAAGACAGGACTCGCTGTAATGGATTCAAGTTGGACAAATTTAGATTTAGAAAGGATATAGGAAATGTTACAAAAAACGCGATTTCTAATAAGCATAGAGATCTCCAGTGAATACTAGAAAGGACTGCCCTTCTAGCATCCAGCCTGTTACTGGGTTTTCGTAACAAGTAGTCAGTATCCTGGTCCAATTATCCAATGGAATTCAATAAGAATTATTAGTGCTTCAGGATTACAACTGGTAGGCTACTAACTAGAGAAATTAAAATTTAATAAATTTATTAACAACGTCTAGAGGTATAAGATCAAAGTAAATTAAATTAATCACAGTAATCAAAATAATAATAATAATAATAATAATAATAATAATAATAATAATAATAATAATCACCTCTCTCGTGTACAGTAGTATTGTGCTGAAGGCACATATCACATTTATAAGTCTTAAGTACCGTCTGGTACATTAACATTTAATAATACAAATAAGTTTATGTGTATGTGTGTAAGTGCTCTAAGTAGTTCGCTATATCTCACGACTCGACTAGACTTAAACTAGTGACTAAATCCTCACATCAACTAACTTCTTGACCACCTGGCAATCAGAACAGCTTGCTTGAACAATAAAACGACTGCTAAGCCCAATAGCTATATAACAAGCAACTGCGACACAATCAGGAACAAGGAGATAATATAAAGACACTAAGTAGGGACCATCAGCAGATCCTCCACAAAGGTCACCAAACTCCCATCTAAGTTCAGCATAAGAAAATCCCCGACTGTGACAGTACACAGATACCAGTACAAGTTAGGTCAGAAGCTACAGCTCAGGACCTGAGTTTCTCAGAGTGTCTATGTGACACACAACCTCAGTACAATGTCGAAACTCACTAAGCCTAGACAATGTTCTGTGAACAGAGTCTCACAGAACCTACAACAATAATGAGACAGACGATCTTCCAACAAGGGCCAATAAGGGAGATTTAGGCCCTTCTTGTCTGGAATACGTCCAACCACCAAGAGAGTCTAGACCAGACTGAATACTTCAGGCGAGGTGAGAACACCCCCCATCCTCTATCACGTGATAGCTCTGTGGACAGTTGCTGCCCAGCAACAGAGAAGCCGGCAGGGAAACGAGCAATGAGCGATAATTACAGTAGTTAGACAATCAAGACTTGAACTATGAGCATATAATAATACATGAATGTTACATCCTACCTAACAACATAACTAAGTCAAATAATAATATAAAGCAATATATTTACGATTTAGCTATTATCGCAAATATAAGCAATATAAAATTATATGAAAAGATAATATACATTATATACATTGTGACCCATTCAGGGGTTGCAATAGGAAAGCATTTGTGTGGTAATCCCGATTAGCGTCACTGAGGCAGGAACTTTGGGTAGCTTTAGACAAGTAAGTGAGTGGGTAGGTGTGAGTTGAACCTGCCTAGTATGGTCCAGTAGACCCTTTATCCAAGGCGATTGAGCTACCTTCCCTTTGGAAGCACGTGGAAAGTAAATGTGTTTAGATATACGGGAGTGGACCCGTGTGCGTTTGTGAAGCAGTGGTTTAGATACTTACAGCAAGGAGCAGGAGGAGCAGGAGGAAGCTGCAGGTGGTGGTGATGTATCTGAGGATGATGTGCTGTGCAAATATTAATGCAGAGAATTTGGGGAGTGGATATTTGAAGTAAGTTTAAATTACCAAAAATATAATTTTGAGGGCTGAGGAGGAGTTGTTGAAGTGGTTGTCAGAGCTTAGAGAGGATGGAATAAAACAGGATGACGAGGAGAGTTATGTAAATCAGGGGTGGAGGAAAAGACTGGTAGGGCTCATCCAAGGAAAGTGTGGAAGAAGGGATGGGGGGTAAATGAGGCTTTGAGTGATAGAAGCTTGAACATCCAGCACGCTTGCGTGAGCGTATTAGAGAGCAGTGAGTGGAGACGAGTAGTTGTTGTTACTTGATGTGCTGTTGGAGTGTGAGCGAGGTAACATTTATGAAGGGATTCAGAGAGACCTGGCAGCCAGACCTGAGTCCTAGAGGTGGGAAGTAGAGTACATGTACTCTGAAGGAGGAGTGACGATGTCGTGGCTCGGAGAGTTATCTGAACTGTGATGTCGGCAAGCTCTGACCAGCTAGTGATTGATGCCGGCAAGCTCTGACCAGCTAGTGATTGATGTCGGCAAGCTCTGACCAGCTAGTGATTGATGTCGGCAAGCTCTGACCAGCTAGTGATTGATGCCGGCAAGCTCTGACCAGCTAGTGATTGATTCCGGCAATCTCTGACCAGCTACTGATTGATGTTGGCAAGCTCTGACCAGCTAGTGATTGATGCCGGCAAGCTCTGACCAGCTAGTGATTGATTCCGGCAATCTCTGACCAGCTAGTGATTGATGTCGGCAAGCTCTGACAAGTTAGTGTTTGATGCCGGCAAGCTCTGGCAAGTTAGTGATTGATGTCGGCATGCTCTGACAAGTTAGTGATTAAATGAGTGATGGCAAATGTGTTTCCTTTTATTTTCATTACCCGACCTCGGTGGGGGACGGAAGGTGTTCGAAAACATATAATAACAAAATTAATAATACATATAATAATAATAATAATAATAATAATAATAATAATAATAATAATAATGACAGCAATAATAATAATGAAAATAATATGACAACAACAACAATGATAATAATGATGATGATTGTTGCATGCAAAAAGTATGTACCCTTTATTCGGAGCATGTGAACACACTCATATAGGCTGCCTCAGCAACCAGTGAACCAGATAACTAAGGGTCGGACGATCGGGGCCCCATCGTCAGATCAGTTCCTAGGTTCAGCCAGTCATATTGTGGATCTGGCAATTGTGAAAGTGATGTGGATACCACTCACATTCTCACCCTTGTCATTTTTCACCCAGCTGCTGGTTGAACACGGGTGTCCATTCTGTCTCCAGGCTGTGTCTCTGCCTCGTGGTTTATCATGTTGTACACATACATTTCCAACTGTATATAGTGTACATACTTGTAAATACTTATAATCGCACTTGGTGAAGGAAAATATAATTCAAAGTCATTCAGCTGTGTTTGTTCTGCTCCTTGCTGCCCTTTTTGCCCGGGATACCTAGGTCGTAATAATGATGATGATGATAATAATAATAATAACAATTATAATAATAATAATAATAATAATAATAATAATAATAATAATAATAATAATAATAATAATAATAATAATAATAATAATGATAATATAACATTAAAAATAATAATAATAAAATAAATAAATAAATAATTAATTAAATAAATAAATAAATAATAATAATAATAATAATAATAATAATAATAATAATAATAATAATAATAATAATAATAATAATAATAACGCCAGCATACGTCCAGTCGTCTCCCAAACACCTCACCAGCTGTTCCTACATTAACACACCTCACCAGCTGTTCCTTCACACACCTCACCAGCTGTTCCTAGATTAACACACCTCACCAGCTGTTCCTTCACACACCTCACCAGCTGTTCCTAGATTAACACACCTCACCAGCTGTTCCTTCACACACCTCACCAGCTGTTCCTTCACACACCTCACCAGCTGTTCCTTCACACACCTCACCAGCTGTTTCTTCACACACCTCACCAGCTGTTCCTTCACACACCTCACCAGCTGTTCCTTCCTTCACACACCTCACCAGCTGTTCCTTCACACACCTCACCAGCTGTTCCTTCCTTCACACATCTCACCAGCTGTTCCTTCACACACCTCACCAGCTGTTCCTTCACACACCTCACCAGCTGTTCCTTCACACACCTCACCAGCTGTTTCTTCACACACCTCACCAGCTGTTCCTTCACACACCTCACCAGCTGTTCCTTCCTTCACACACCTCACCAACTGTTCCTTCACACACCTCACCAGCTGTTCCTTCACACACCTCACCAGCTGTTCCTTCCTTCAATACATTACTTATTAAATCTTTTTCCCGCATTTACAAATTAAGGGATAAAGGAGCGAGGGATTAGTGTCGCTGTTGGAGTGCTTACACGGAGCTAGGGAGGGGATTCAGGGAGGGGCTCCAGGGAGGGGCTCCAGGAAGGGGATTAATGAGGTGGTATGGGGAGTGGAGAGTGAGCAGGGGGGTGTTGGAGGGATGATGGGAGTATCGGGAGGGGTAAGAAGGAGAGTGGAATGGGGGGGATAAGTAGTGAAGACTGTTAGGGAGAGGGGAGGAAGGTGGGGTGGGGGAAAATAAGTTGGGAGGGGAGGGGAAGGGAGAAAGAAGGAGGGTAACAGGACGAAAGAGGCAGTTGACAAAGGGAAAAATGACGGGAGAAAGAATAACTGGAGAGAGAGAGAGAGAGAGAGAGAGAGAGAGAGAGAGAGAGAGAGAGAGAGAGAGAGAGAGAGAGAGAGAGAGAGAGAGAGAGAGAGAGAGAGAGAGAGAGAGAGAGAGAGGACGAAGATTTTTCTCGCAGTTTAAGAGCTCAGGCGACCATTGAAAATTGAAAAACTTGTGCGATGACTTGAACGAGGGAGGGAGGAGGGGGAGAAGAGAGGGGGGAGGGGGAGAAGAGAGGGGGGGAGAAGAGATGGGGAGGGGGAGAAGAGAGGGGGAGGGGGAAGAGGGGAAGAAGATAGAGGGAAGGGGAGGGGAAGGTGAGAGGGACGAATGGGAAGGGGGTATGACCCGCCTTCTGCAGATGGTGTCACTCTCTGGACCACTCCGAGGGGAAATCTTTTCACCACTTTCTTCAGCCTTTCCCCTCTCCTCCTCCGCCTCTTCCTCCTCCTCCTCCTCCTCCTCCTCGTCCTCCTCCTCCTCCTCCTCCTCCTCCTCCTCCTCCTCCTCCTCCTTCCCATCACAACTACAAGACAATTAACATACATAACAAGGCAGCCACACACTGCTGTAACATTCAACTTTCCTCAATAAAACACCTGGAGTCGATGTAAACATCGGCTCCAGGTTGAGGGAATGATTACCTTATACTCGTCCTCATCTTCCACCGTTCTCTGCAATGGACTGAAGAAGCCACTGGACGGCGAAACGTTTCCAGAATAAAAATACCCAACTGACTTTATAGAAAGTCCCTCGTCATGCAGAATATTTCTTTCAGTCTCAAAGTTCAGTTTGAATCAGTAGAGAGTGTAGTTCAGTACACTGGTACAACATTTATACCCGGGACAATACTGTGGTAGAGGATGTCAGTGCTTACTACCAGTGAATATGATAATGGTATACAATACCGATAGGTTGATAAGTAAGACACATGTGCAATAGTTAGGTATCTTTATTTCGAAACGTTTCGCCTACATAGTAGGCTTCTTCAGTCGAGTACAGAAGAGTTAACAGAAGCAGTAGAGATATGTTGGACTGATTACATCGTCTTCACATCTCTACTGCTTTTGCTAATTCTTCTGAGTTTGACTGATGATGGCTACTATGCGGGCGAAATGTTTCACAATAAAGATACATAAATGTTGTACATGTGTCTTACTACGTGTGTTGACGGTGACTGGTGGTAGTGTGACCGTCACTGTCAATGTTATTATGGTCAGCATCAACACACTTCCTCCTTACATCAGACACAAAACCTCATTTGTATCAGTCAGTGTTTAAGTCAGGTATACGAGGCGCTGTGTGATTCCACGGTGATGCCCTGACAGTAATCTCTCTCTCTCTCTCTCTCTCTCTCTCTCTCTCTCTCTCTCTCTCTCTCTCTCTCTCTCTCTCTCTTTACTGACGCACCTGTTTGTGTTGACTTACTGCACATTATGTACTCGTACATGTGTTCTGGTGATGGAGCACAGGTATACTACAAGGTGTGCTGCTGTGTCTGCTGTGTTTTCTCCGTTACTTGCGAGTGATTGCTACTTGCTGTGAATTGCAATAGAACTTAGTACCGCAAGCAGCTGTAAAAGTTCTTAAGCTTGTGAAACAGGAGGAGGAGGAGAAGGAGAAGGAAGAGTAGGAGGAAGAAGAGGAGGTGGAGTAGGAGCAGGAGTAGGAGAAGGAGGAGGAGGAGTACGAGGCAGGCAAACTCGTCTTGAGTCTCAGCAACCCAGCATCCCTTGGAAATTAGAATTTAATTGAATTTTCGGCTTGAGGGTGCGTGAGTCCAGGAAGGCAGGGAGGACTCCAGGACTCCTGCCCTCACTGCCTCCATGGTGGCTCTCCCCTCTCTCTCTCTCTCTCTCTCTCTCTCTCTCTCTCTCTCTCTCTCTCTCTCTCTCTCTCTCTCTCTCTCTCTCTCTATCTCTCTCTATCTCTATGAAAAGAGTGGTACTGACCTAAGTGTATCTTCGTGGCGTGATGTTAACAGCGGAGTTCTTCAAAGTTAAGTTCTTCAAACCATAGTTCTTCAAAGTTTAGTTCTTCAAACCATAGTTCTTCAAAGTTTAGTTCTTCAAAGCATAGTTCTTCAAAGAACAGTTCTTCAAAGTATAGTTCGTCAAGGCAAAGCTGGACAGGTTGGTGACGTCGTGGACAGGATGGTGACGTAGTGGACAGGTTGGTGACGTGGTGGACAGGTTGGTGACGTGGTGGACAGGATGGTGACGTGGTGGACAGGTTGGTGACGTGGTGGACAGGATGGTGACGTGGTGGACAGGTTGGTGACGTGGTGGACAGGATGGTGACGAGGTGGAAAGGATGGTGACGTGGTGGACAGGTTGGTGACGTGGACAGGTTGGTGACGGTGGACGACGTCGTGGACAGGTTGGTGACGTGGTGGACAGGATGGTGACGTGGTGGACAGGTTGGTGACGTGGTGGACAGGTTGGTGACGTGGTGGACAGGTTGGTGACGTTGTGGACAGGATGGTGATGTTGGTGACGTGGTGGACAGGACATGGTGACGTGGTGGACAGGATGGTGACGTGGTGGACAGGTTGGGGACGTGGTGGACACGTTGGGGACGTGGTGGACAGGTTGGTGACGTGGTGGACAGGTTGGTGACGTGGTGGACAGGTTGGTGACGTGGTGGACAGGTTGGTGACGTGGTGGACAGGTTGGTGACGTGGTGGACAGGTTGGTGACGTGGTGGACAGGTTGGTGACGTGGTGGACAGGTTGGGGACGTGGTGGACAGGTTGGTGACGTGGTGGACAGATTGGTGACGTGGTGGACAGGTTGGCAACGTGGTGGACAGGTTGGGGGCGTAATTGGCAGGTTGGTGACGAGGTGGACAGGTTGGGGACTTGGTGGACAGGTTGGTGACGTGGTGGACAGGTTGGTGACGTGGTGGACAGGTTGGTGACGTGGTGGACAGGTTGGTGACGTGGTGGAGAGTATGGTGACGTGGTGGAGGTTGGACAGGTGACGTGGTGGTCAGGTTGGTGACGTGGTGGACAGGTTGGTGACGTGGTGGACAGGTTGGTGACGTGGTGGACAGGTTGGTGACGTGGTGGACAGGTTGGTGACGTGGTGGACAGGTTGGTGACGTGGTGGACAGGTTGGTGACGTGGTGGTGGTGACGTGGTGGACAGGACAGGTTGGTGACGTGGTGGACAGGTTGGTGACGTGGTGGACAGGTTGGTGACGTGGTGGACAGGATGGGAACATGGTGGACAGGTTGGTGGCGTGGTGGACAGGTTGGTGACGTGGTGGACAGGTTGGTAACGTGGTGGACAGGTTGGGGGCGTAATGGACAGGTTATTGACGTGGTGGACAGGTTGATGACGTGGTGGACAGGTTGGGAACGTGGTGGACAGGTTGGTGACGTGGTGGACACGTTGGAGACGTGATGGACAGGTTGGTGACGTGGGGGACAGGATGGTGACGTGGTGGACAAGTTGGTGACGTGGTGGACAGGTTGGGGACGTGGTGGACAGGTTGGTGACGTGGTGGACAGGTTGGGGACGTGGTGGACAGGTTGGGGACGTGGTGGACAGGTTGGGGACGTGGTGGACAGGTTGGTGACGTGGTGGACAGGTTGGTGACGTGGTGGACAGGTTGGTGACGTGGTGGACAGGTTGGTGACGTGGTGGACAGGTTGGTGACGTGGTGGACAGGTTGGTGACGTGGTGGACAGGTTGGTGACGTGGTGGACAGGTTGGTGACGTGGTGGACAGGATGGGGACGTGGTGGACAGGTTGGTGACGTGGTGGACAGGTTGGTGACGTGGTGGACAGGTTGGTGACGTGGTGGACAGGATGGTGACGTGGTGGACAGGTTGGTGACGTGGTGGACAGGTTGGTGACGTGGTGGACAGGTTGGTGACGTGGTGGACAGGTTGGTGACGTGGTGGACAGGTTGGTAACGTGGTGGACAGGTTGGGGGCGTAATTAGCAGGTTATTGACGTGGTGGACAGGTTGATGACGTGGTGGACAGTTTGGGAACGTGGTGGACAGGTTGGTGACGTGGTGGACACGTTGAAGACGTGATGGACAGGTTGGTGACGTGGGGGACAGGATGGTGACGTGGTGGACAAGTTTGTGACGTGGTGGACAGGTTGGGGACGTGGTGGACAGGTTAGTGACGTGTTGGACAGCTTGGGGACGTGGTGGACAGGTTGGGGACGTGGTGGGCAGGTTGGTGACGTGGTGGACAGGTTGGTGACGTGCTGGACAGGATGGTGACGTGGTGGACAGGTTGGTGACGTGGTGGACAGGTTGGTGACGTGGTGGACACGTTGACAGGTTGGTGACGTGGTGGACAGGTTGGTGACGTGGTGGACAGGTTGGATAGGTTGGGGACGTGGTGGACAGGTTGGTGACGTGGTGGACAGGTTGGTGACGTGGTGGACAGGTTGGGGACGTGGTGGACATGTTGGCGACGTGGTGGACAGGTTGGTGACGTGGTGGACAGGATGGTGACGTGGTGGACAGGTTGGTGACGTGGTGGACAGGTTGGGGACGTGGTGGACAGGTTGGTGACGTGGTGGACAGGTTGGTGACGTGGTGGACAGGTTGGTGACGTGGTGGACAGGTTGGTGACGTGGTGGACAGGTTGGTGACGTGGTGGACAGGTTGGGGACGTGGTGGACAGGTTGGTGACGTGGTGGTAGACAGGTTGGTGACGTGGTGGACAGGTTGGGACGTGGTGGACAGGTTGGTTGACGTGGTGGACAGGTTGGTGACGTGGTGGACAGGTTGGTGACGTGGTGGACAGGTTGGTGACGTGGTGGACAGGTTGGTGACGTGGTGGACAGGTTGGTGACGTGGGGGACAGGCTGGTGACGTGGTGCACAGGTTGGGGACGTGGTGGACAGATTGGTGACGTGGTGGACAGTTTGGTGACGTGGTGGACAGGTTGGTGACGTAGTGGACAGGTTGGTGACGTGGTGGACAGGTTGGTGACGTGGTGGACAGGTTGGTGACGTGGTGGACAGGTTGGTGACGTGGTGGACAGGTTGGGAACGTGGTGGAGAGGTTGGTGACGTCGTGGACAGGTTGGTGACGTGGTGGACAGGATGGGGACGTAGTGGACAGGTTGGTGACGTGGTGGACAGGATGGTGACGTGGTGGACAGGATGGTGACGTGGTGGACAGGTTGGTGACGTGGTGGACAGGTTGGTGACGTGGTGGACAGGTTGGTGACGTGGTGGACAGGATGGGGACGTGGTGGACAGGTTGGTGACGTGGTGGACAGGTTGGTGACGTGGTGGACAGGTTGGTGACGTGGTGGACAGGTTGGTGACGTGGTGGACAGGTTGGTGACGTGGTGGACAGGTTGGTGACGTGGTGGACAGGTTGGTAACGTGGTGGACAGGTTGGGGGCGTAATGGACAGGTTGGGGACGTGGTGGACAGGTTGGTGACGTGGGGGACAGGTTGGGGACGTGGTGGACAGGTTGGTGACGTGGTGGACACGTTGGGGACGTGGTGGACAGGTTGGTGACGTGGGGGACAGGATGGTGACGTGGTGGACAGGTTGGTGACTTGGTGGACAGGTTGGGGACGTGGTGGACAGGTTAGTGACGTGTTGGACAGGTTGGGGACGTGGTGGACAGGTTGGCGACGTGGTGGACAGGCGGGTGACGTGGTGAACACGTTGGTGACGTGGTGGGCAGGTTGGGGACGTGGTGGACAGGTTGATGACGTGGTAGAGAGGTTGGTGACGTGGTGGACAGGTTGGGGACGTGGTGGACAGGTTGGTGACGTGGTGGACAGGTTGGTGACGTGGTGGACAAGTTGGGGACGTGGTGGATAGGTTGGTGACGTGGTGGACAGGTTGGTGACGTGGTGGACAGGTTGGTGACGTGGTGGACAGGTTGGTGACGTGGTGGACAGGATGGTGACGTGCTGGACAGGATGGTGACGTGGTGGACAGGTTGGTGACGTGGTGGACAGGTTGGTGACGTGGTGGACAGGTTGGTGACGTGGTGGACAGGATGGGGACGTGGTGGACAGGTTAGTGACGTGGTGGACAGGTTGGTGACGTGGTGGACAGGTTGGTGACGTGGTGGACAGGTTGGGGACGTGGTGGACAGGTTGGTGACGTGGTGGACAGGTTGGGGACGTGGTGGACAGGTTGGTAACGTGGTGGACAGGATAAGGGCGTAATGGACAGGTTGGTGACGTGGTGGACAGGTTGGTGGCGTGGTGGACAGGTTGGTGACGTGGTGGACAGGTTGGTGACGTGGTGGACAGGATAGGGACGTGGTGGACAGGTTGATGACGTGGTGGACAGGTTGCGGACTTGGTGGACAGGTTGGTGACGTGGTGGACAGGTAGGTGACGTGGTGGACAGGTTGGTGACGTGGTGGACAGGATGAGGACATGGTGGACAGGTTGGTGGCGTGGTGGACAGGTTGGTGACGTGGTGGACAGGTTGGTAACGTGGTGGACAGGTTGGGGCGTAATGGACAGGTTGGTGACGTGGTGGACAGGTTGGTGACGTGGTGGACAGGTTGGTGACGTGGTGGACAGGTTGGTGACGTGGTGGACACGTTGGAGACGTGATGGACAGGTTATTGACGTGGGGGACAGGATGGTGACGTGGTGGACAAGTTGGTGACGTGGTGGACAGGTTGGGGACGTGGTGGAAAGGTTAGTGACGTGTTGGACAGGTTGGGGACGTGGTGGACAGGTTGGAGACGTGGTGGGCAGGTTGGGGACCTGGTGGACAGGTTGATGACGTGGTAGACAGGTTGGTGACGTGGTGGACAGGTTGGTGACGTGGTGGACAGGTTGGTGACGTGGTGGACAGGTTGGTGACGTGGTGGACAGGTTGGTGACGTGGTGGACAGGATGGGAACGTGGTGGACAGGTTGGTGACGTGGTGGACAGGTTGGTGACGTGGTGGACAGGTTGGTGACGTGGTGGACAGGTTGGTGACGTGGTGGACAGGTTGGTGGCGTGGTGGACAGGTTGGTGACGCGGTGGACAGGACGTGGTGGACGTGGTGGACAGGTTATTGACGTGGTGGACAGGTTGGTGACGTGGTGGACAGGTTGGTGACGTGGTGGACAGGTTGGGGACGTGGTGGACAGGTTGGTGACGTGGTGGACTGGTTGTTGACGTGGTTGACAGGTTGTTGACGTGGTGGACAGGATAGACAGGTTGGTGACGTGGTGGACAGGTTGGTGACGTGGTGGACAGGTTGGGACGTGGTGGACAGGTTGGTGACGTGGTGGACAGGTTAGTGACGTGGTGGACAGGTTACTTACGTGGAGGACAGGTTGGTGACGTGGTGGACAGGTTGGTGACGTGGTGGACAGGTTGGTGACGTGGTGGACAGGTTGGTGACGTGGTGGACAGGTTGGTGACGTGGTGGACAGGATGGGAACGTGGTGGACAGGTTGGTGACGTGGTGGACAGGTTGGTGACGTGGTGGACAGGTTGGGGACGTGGTGGACAGGTTGGTGACGTGGTGGACAGGTTGGTGACGTGGTGGACAGGATGGTGACGTGGTGCACAGGTTGGTGACGTGGTGGACAGGATGGTGACGTGGTGGACAGGTTGGTGACGTGGTGGACAGGTTGGTGGCGTGGTGGACAGGATGGTGACGTAGTGGACAGGTTGGTGACGTGGAGGACAGGATGGAGACGTGGTGCACAGGTTGGTGACGTGGTGGACAGGATGGTGACGTGGTGGACAGGTTGGTGACGTGGTGGACAGGTTGGTGACGTGGTGGACAGGTTGGTGACGTGGTGGACAGGATGGGGACGTGGTGGACAGGTTGGTGACGTGGTGGACAGGTTGGGGACGTGGTGGACAGGTTGGTGACGTGGTGGACAGGTTGGTGACGTGGTGGACAGGTTGGTAACGTGGTGGACAGGTTGGGGGCGTAATGGACAGGCTGGGGACGTGGTGGACAGGTTGTTGACGTGGGGGAAAGGTTGGGGACGTGGTGGACAGGTTGGTGACGTGGGGGACAGGATGGTGACGTATTGGACAGGTTGATGACTTGGTGGACAGGTTGGGGACGTGGTGGACAGGTTAGTGACGTGTTGGACAGGTTGGGGACGTGGTGGACAGGATGGTGACGTGGTGGACAGGTTGGGGACGTGGTGGATAGGTTGATGACGTGGTAGAGAGGTTGGTGACTTGGTGGACAGGTTGGGGACGTGGTGGACAGGTTGCTGACGTGGTGGACAGGTTGGTGACGTGGTGGACATGTTGGTGACGTGGTGGACAGGATGGGAACGTGGTGGACAGGTTGGTGACGTGGTGGACAGGTTGGTGACGTGGTGGACAGGTTGCGGACGTGGTGGACAGGTTGGTGACGTGGTGGACAGTTTTGTGACGTGGTGGACAGGTTGGTGACGTGGTGGACAGGTTGGGGACGTGGTGGACAGGTTGGTGACGTGGTGGACAGGTTGGTGACGTGGTGGACAGGTTGCTGACGTGGTGGACAGGTTGGGGACGTGGTGGACAGGTTGGTGACGTGGTGGACAGGTTGGGGACGTGGTGGACAGGTTGGTGACGTGGTGGACAGGTTGGTGACGTGGTGGACAAGTTGGGGACGTGGTGGACAGGTTGGTGACGTGGTGGACAGGTTGGATGCGTTGTGGACAGGTTGGGGACGTGGTGGACAGGTTCGTGACGTGGGGGACAGGTTGGGGACGTGGTGGACAAGTTGGTGACGTGGTGGACAGGTTGGTGACGTGGGGGACAGGTTGGGGACGTGGTGGACAAGTTGGTGACGTGGTGGACACGTTGGGGACGTGGTGGACAGGTTTGTGACGTGGGGGACAGGATGTTGACGTGGTGGACAGGTTGGAGAAGTGGTGGACAGGTTGTGGACGTGGTGGACATGTTAGTGACGTGTTGGACAGGTTGGGGACGTGCTGGACAGGTTGGTGACGTGGTGGAGAGGTTGGTGACGTGTTGTACAGGTTGGTGACGTGGTGGACAGGTTGGTGACGTGGTGGACAGGTTGGAGAAGTGGTGGACAGGTTGTGGACGTGGTGGACATGTTAGTGACGTGGTGGACAGGTTAGTGACGTGTTGGACAGGTTGGGGACGTAGTGGACAGGTTGGTGACTTGGTGGACAGGTTGGGGACGTGGTGGACAGGTTGGTGACGTGGTGGACAGGTTGGTGACGTGGTGGACAGGTTGGTGACGTGGTGGACAAGATGGGAACGTGGTGGACAGGTTATTGACGTGGTGGACAGGTTGGTGACGTGGTGGACAGGTTGGTGACGTGGTGGACAGGTTGCGGACGTGGTGGACAGGTTGGTGACGTGGTGGACAGTTTTGTGACGTGGTGGACAGGTTGGTGACGTGGTGGACAGGATGGTGACGTGGTGGACAAGTTGGGGACGTGGTGGACAAGTTGGTGACGTGGAGGACAGGTTGGGGGAGTGGTGGACAGGTTGTTGACGTGGTGGACAGGTTGTGGACGTGGTGGACTTGTTAGTGACGTGTTGGACAGGTTGGGGACGTGTTGGACAGGTTGACGAAGTGGTGGACAGGTTGGTGACGTGGTATACAGGTTGGTGACGTGGTGGACAGGTTGGTGACGTGGTGGACACGTTGGGGACGTGGTGGACAGGTTGGTGACGTGGTGTACAGGTTGGTGACGTGGTGGACAGGTTGGTGACGTGATGGACAGGTTGGTGACGTGCTGACAGCAACACTCTAACACAACATGGCGCCACCACTATAACACAGCACGGCAGCATCATTATAACACAGCATGGCAACATCACTATAACACAGCACGGCAGCATCATTATAACACAGCATAGCAGCACCACTATAACACAGTACGGCAGCATCACTATAACACAGCACGGCAGAATCACTATAACACGACACTGCAGCACAATTATAACACAGCACGGCAGCATCGCTATAACACAGCACTGCAGCACCACTATAACACAGCACGGCAGAATCACTATAACACAGAAGAGCAGCATCACTATAACACAGCACGGCAGAATCACTATAACACAGAAGAGCAGCACTACTATAGCACAGCATCACTATAACACAGCACGGCAGCATCACTATAACACAGCACTGCAGCACCACTATAACACAGCACGGCAGAATCACTATAACACAGAAGAGCAGCATCACTATAACACAACACGACAGCATCACTATAACACAGCATGTCAGCATCACTATAACACAGCACGGCAGCATCACTATAACACAACATGACAGCATCACTATAACACAGCACGGCAGCATCACTATAACACAACATGACAGCATCACTATAACACAGCATGGCAGCATCACTATAACACAGCATGGCAGCATCACTATAACACAGCATGGCAGCATCACTATAACACAACACGACAGCATCATTATAACACAGCATGGCAGCATCACTATAGCACAGCATGGTAGCATGAATATAACACAGCATGGCAGCATCCTATAACACAACATAGCAGCATCACTATAACACAGCATGGCAGCATCACTGTAACACAGCACGGCAGCATCACTATAACATAGCATGGCAGCATCAATATATCACAGCATGGCAGCATCACTATAACACAGCATTGCAGCATTACTATAACACAGCAAGCCAGCATCACTGTAACACAGCACGGCAGCATCACTATAACATAGCACAGCAGCATCACTATAACACAACATGGCAGCATCACTATAACACAGCATAGCAGCATCACTGTAACACAGCATGACAGCATCACTATAGCACAGCATGGAAGCATCACTATAGCACAGCATCTCAACATCACTATAACACAGCATAGTAGCATCACTATAACACAACATGGCAGCATCACTATAACACAGCATGGCAGCATCACTATAACACAGCACGGCAGCATCACTATAATACAGCACAGCAGCATAACTATAGCACAGCATGGCAGCATCACTATAACAGATCATGGTAGCATCACTATAATACAGCACGGCAGCATCACTATAACACAGCATGGCAGCATCACTATAACACAGCACGGCAGCATCACTATAATACAGCACGGCAGCATCACTATAACACAGCATGGCAGCATCACTATAACACAGCATGGCAGCATCACTATAACACAGCATGGCAGCATCACTATAACACAACACGACAGCATCACTATAACACAGCATGTCAGCATCACTATAACACAGCACGGCAGCATCACTATAACACAGCATGGCAGCATCACTATAACACAGCACGGCAGCATCACTATAACACAGCATGGCAGCATCACTATAACACAGCATGGCAGCATCACTATAACACAGCATGGCAGCATCACTATAACACAACATGGCAGAATCACTATAACACATCATGGCAGCATCACTATAATACAGCATGGCAGCATCACTATAACACAGCATGGCAGCATCACTATAATACAGCATGGCAGCATCACTATAACACAACATGGCAGCATCACTATAATACAGCATGGCAGCATCACTGTAACGCAGCATTGCAGCATCACTGTATCACAACATGGCACCATGACTATAACACAGCACGGCAGCATAATTATAAAACAGCACGGCAGCATCACTATAACACAGCACGGCAGCATCACTATAACACAGCACGGCAGCATCACTATAACACAGCATGGCAGCATCACTATAACACAGCATGGCAGCATCACTATAACACAACATGGCAGCATCACTATAACACAGCATGACAGCATCACTGTAACACAGCACGGCAGCATCACTATAGCACAGCATGACAGCATCACTATAACACAGCATGGCAGCATCACTATAACACAGCATGGCAGCATCACTATAACACAGCATGGCAGCATCACTATAACACAACATGGCAGCATCACTATAACACAGCATGGCAGCATCACTATAACACAGCACGGCAGCATCACTATAACACAGCATGGCAGCATCACTATAACACAGCACGGCAGCAACACTATAACACAGTACGGGAGCATCACTATAACACAGCATACCAGCATCACTATAACACAGCAGGGCAGAATCACTATAACACAACACAGCAGCATCACTGTAACACAGCACGGCAGCATCACTGTGACACAGTGTGGCAGCATCACTATAACACAACACGACAGCATCACTATAACACAACATGGCACCATGGCTATATCACAGCACGGCAGCATGACTACAAAACAGCACGGCAGCATCACTATAACACATCACGGCAGCATCACTATAACACAGCATGACAGCATCACTATAACACAGCACGGCAGCATCACTATAACACAGCATGGCAGCATCACTATAACACAGCATGGCAGCATCACTATAACACAGCATGGCAGCATCACTATAACACAGCACGGCAGCATCACTATAACACAGCATGGCAGCATCACTATAACACAGCATGGCACCATCACTATAACACAGCATGGCAGCATCACTATAACACAGCATGGCAGCATCACTATAACACAGCATGGCAGCATCACTATAGCACAGCATCTCAACATCACTATAAAACAGCTGGGCAGCATCACTATAACACAGCATGGCAGCATCACTATAACACAGCATGGCAGCATCACTATAACACAGCATGGCAGCATCACTATAACATAGCATGGCAGCAACACTATAACGCAACACGGCAGCTTCACTATAATACAGCATGGCAGCATCACTATAACACAGCATGACAGCATCACTATAACACAGCACGGCAGCATCACTATAACACAGCATGGCAGCATCACTATAACACAGCTTGGCAGCATCACTGCAACACAGCATGGCAGCATCACTATAACATAGCACGGCAGCATCACTATAATACAGCATGGCAGCATCACTATAACGCAGCATGGCAGCATCACTGTAACACAACATGGCACCATGACTATAACACAGCACGGCAGCATCACTATGACTCAGCACGGCAGCATCACTATAACACAGCATGGCAGCATCACTATAGCACAACACGGCAGCATCACTATAACACAGTATGGCAGAATCACTATAACACAGCACGGCAGCATCACTATAACACAGCATGGCAGCATCACTATAACACAGCACGGCAGCGTCACTATAGCACAGCATGGCAGCATCACTATAACACAGCATGGCAGCATCACTATAACACAGCATGGCAGCATCACTATAACACAACATGGCAGCATCACTATAACACAGCATGGCAGCATCACTATAACACAACATGGCAGCATCACTATAACACAACATGGCAGCATCACTATCACACAGCATGGCAGCATCACTATAACACAACATTGCAGCATCACTATAACACAACATGGCAGCATCACTATAACACAGCATGGCAGCATCACTATAACACAACACGGCAGCATCACTATAACACAGCATGGCAGCATCACTATAACACAGCATGGCAGCATCACTATAACACAACACGGCAGCACCACTATAACACAACATGGCAGCATCACTATAACACAGCATGGCAGCATCACTATAACATAGCACGGCAGCAACACTATAACGCAACACGGCAGCTTCACTATAAGACAGCATGGCAGCATCACTATAGCACAGCATGACAGCATCACTATAACACAGCACGGCATCATCACTATAACAGCACGGCAGCATCACTATAGCACAACACGGCAGCATCACTGTAACACAGCATGGTAGCATCACTGTAACACAGCATGGTAGCATCACTGTAACACAGCATGACAGCATCACTATAACACAGCATGGCAGCATCACTATAACGCAGCATGGCAGCATCACTGTAACACAACATGGCACCATGACTATAACACAACACGGCAGCATCACTATAACACAGCATGGGAGCATCATTTTAGCACAACACGGCAGGATCACTATAACACAGTATGGCAGGATCACTATAACACAGCACGGCAGCATCACTATAACACAGCACGGCAGCATCACTATAACACAGCATGGCAGCATCACTATAACACAGCATGGCAGCATCACTATAACACAACATGGCAGCATCAATATAACACAGCATGGCAGCATCACTATAACACAGCACGGCAGCATCACTATAACACAACATGGCAGCATCAATATAACACAGCATGGCAGCATCACTATAACACAGCATGGCAGCATCACTATAACACAACATGGCAGCATCAATATAACACAGCATGGCAGCATCACTATAACACAGCATGGCAGCATCACTATAACACAACATGGCAGCATCAATATAACACAGCATGGCAGCATCACTATAAAACAGCACGGCAGCATCACTATAGCACAGCATGGCAGCATCACTATAACACAACACAGCAGCATCACCATAACACAGCATGGCAGCATCACTGTAACGCATCACGGCAGCATCACTGTAACACAACACGGAAGCATCACTATAACACAGCATGACAGCATCATTATAACACAGCCCGGCAGTATCACTATAACGGCACAGCTGCATCACTATAACACAACACGGCAGCATCACTATAACACAGCACGGCAGCATCACTATAACATATCACGGCAGCATCACTATAACTCAGCACAGCAGCATAACTATAGCACAGCATGGCAGCATCATTATTACACAACACGGTACCATCACTATAACACAGCATTGCAGCATCACTATTTCACAGCATGACAGCATCACTATAACACAGCATTACAGCATCACTATAACATATCTCGGCAGCATCACTATAACACAGTATGGCAGCATCACTATAACACAGCATGGCAGCATCACTATAACGCAGCATGGCAGCATCACTATAACGCAGCATGGCAGCATCACTATAACATAGCATGGCAGCATCGCTATAATATATCACGGCAGCATCACTATAACATAGCATGGCAGCATCACTATAACATGGCATGGCAGCATCACTATAACGTAGCATGGCAGCAGCACTATAACACAACATAAGACAACACGGTAGCATCATTATAACACAGCATGGCAGCATCACTATAACACAGCATGGCAGCATCACTATAACACAACCTGGCAGCATCGGTGTAACACAGCATGGCAGCATCACTATAACACAACATGGCAGCATCACTATAACACAGCATGGCATCATCACTATAACACAACCTGGCAGCATCACTATAACATAGCATGGCAGCATCACTATAACACAGCATGGCAGCATCACTATAACACAACAGGGCAGCATCACTATAACACAGCATGGCAGCATCACTATAACACAACATGGCAGCATCACTATAACATAGCATTGCAGCATCACTATAACATATCACGGCAGCATCACTATAACATATCATGGCAGCATCACTATAACATAGCATGGCAGCATCACTATAACACAGCATGGCAGCATCACTATAACGCAGCATGGCAGCATCACTATAACGCAGCATGGCAGCATCACTATAACACAGCATGGCAGCATCACTATAACACAACCTAGCAGCATCGCTGTAACACAGCATGGCAGCATCACTATAACACAACATGGCAGCATCACTATAACACAGCATGGCATCATCACTATAACACAACCTGGCAGCATCACTATAACAGAGCATGGCAGCATCACTATAACACAGCATGGCAGCATCACTATAACACAACAGGGCAGCATCACTATAACACAGCATGGCAGCATCACTGTAACACAACACGGCAGCATCACTATAACACAGCATGGCAGCATCACTATAACACAGCATGGCATCATCACTATAACACAACCTGGCAGCATCACTATAACACAGCATGGCAGCATCACCATAACACAGCATGGCAGCATCACTATAACACAGCATTGCAGCATCACTGTAACACAACACGGCAGCATCACTATAACACAGCATGGCAGCATCACTATAACACAGCATGGCAGCATCACTATAACACAGCATGGCAGCATCACCATAACACAGCATGGCAGCATCACTATAACACAGCATGGCAGCATCACTATAACACAGCATGGCAGCATCACTATAACACAGCATGGCAGCATCACTATAACACAGCATGGCAGCATCACTATAACACAGCATGGCAGCATCACTATAACACAGCATGGCAGCATCACTATAACACAGCATGGCAGCATCACTATAACACAGCATGGCAGCATCACTATAACACAACATGGCAACATCACTATAACACAGCATGGCAGCATCACTATAACACAGCATGGCAGCATCACTATAACACAGCATGGCAGCATCACTATAACACAGCATGGCAGCATCACTATAACACAGCATGGCAGCATCACTATAACACAGCATGGCAGCATCACTATAACACAGCATGGCAGCATCACTATAACACAGCATGGCAGCATCACTATAACACAACATGGCAGCATCACTATCACACAGCACGCCAGCATCCCTATAACACAGCATGGCAGCATCACTATAACACAACATGGCAGCATCACTATAACACATCATGGCAGCATCACTATAACACAGCATGGCAGCATCACTATAACACATCATGGCAACATCACTATAACACAGCATGGCAGCATCACTATAACACATCATGGCAACATCACTATAACACAGCATGGCAGCATCACATGGCAGCATCACTATAACACAGCATGGCAGCATCACTATAACACAACATGGCAACATCACTATAACACAGCATGGCAGCATCACTATAACAGAGCATGGTAGCATCACTATAACACAGCATGGTAGCAACACTATAACACAGCATGGTAGGATCACTATAATACAGCACGACAGCGTCACTATAAGCACAGCATCACTATAACACAGGCAGCATCACTATAACACAACACGGCAGCATCACTGTAACACAGCATGTCAGCATCACTATAACACAGCATGGCAGCATCACTGTAACACAGCATCAGCAGCATCACTGTAACACAGCATCAGCAGCATCACTATAACACAGCATGGCAGCATCACTGTAACACAGCTCGGCAGCATCACTATAACACAGCATGGCAGCATCACTGTAACACAGCATCAGCAGCATCACTATAACACAGCATGGCAGCATCACTGTAACACAGCACGGCAGCATCACTATAACACAACACGGCAGCATCACTATTACACAGCATGGCAGCATCACTATAACACAGCATGGCAGCATCACTATAACATAGCACGGCAGCATCACTATAATACAGCATGGCAGCATCACTATAACACAGCATGGCAGCATCACTATAATGCAGCACGGCAGCATCACTATAACACAGCACGGCAGCATCGCTATAACACAGCACGGCAGCATCACTATAACGCAGCATGGCAGCATCACTGTAACACAACATGGCACCATGACTATAACACAGCACGGCAGCATCACTATAACACAGCACGGCAGCATCACTATAACACAGCACGGCAGCATCACTATAACACAGCACGCCAGCATCGCTATGACACAGCATGGCAGCATCACTATAACACAACACGACAGCATCACTATTACACAGCATACCAGCATCACTATAAAACAGCACGGCGGCATCACTGTAACGCAGCAGGGCAGCATCACTATAACACAGCAGGGCAGAATCACTATAACACAGCATCTCAGAATCACTATGACACAACACAGCAGCATCACTGTAACACAGCACGGCAGCATCACTGTGACACAGTGTGGCAGCATCACTATAACACAGCACGGCAGCATCACTATAACACAGCATGGCAGCATCACTATAACACAGCACGGTAGCATCACTATAACACAGCAGAGCAGCACTACTATAGCACAGCATCTCAGCATCGCTATAACACAACACGACAGCATCACTATAACACAGAATGGCAGCATCACTATAACACAGCACGGCAGCATCACTATAACACAGCATGGCAGCATCACTATAACATAGCATGGCAGGCAGCATCACATGGCAGATCACTATAACACACGGCACTATCACTATAACACAGCACGGGCATCACTATAACACATTATGGCAGCATCACTATAACACAGCATGGCAGAGCAGCATCACTATAACACAGCATGGCAGCATCACTAACACACCATCGCAGCATCACTATAACACAGCATGGCAGCATCACTATAACATAGCACGGCAGCATCACTATAACACAGCATGGCAGCATCACTATAACACAACATGGCAGCATCACTATAACACAGCATGGCAGCATCACTATAACACAGCATGGCAGCATCACTATAACACAGCACGGCAGCATCACTATAACACAGCATGGCAGCATCACTATAACACAGCATGGCAGCATCACTATAACACAGCATGGCAGCATCACTATAACACAGCATGGCAGCATCACTATAACACAGCACGGCAGCATCACTATAACACAGCATGGCAGCATCACTATAACACAGCACGGCAGCATCACTATAACACAGCACGCCAGCATCACTATAACACACACACATAACACAACACGGCAGCATGGCAGCATCACTATAACACAGCATGGCAGCATCACTATAACAACACAACATGGCAGCATCACTATAACACAGCATGGCAGCATCACTATAACACAGCATGGCAGCATCACTATAACACAGCATGGCAGCATCACTATAACACAGCATGGCAGCATCACTATAACACAGCATGGCAGCATCACTATAACACAGCATGGCAGCATCACTATAACACAGCATGGCAGCATCACTATAACACAACATGGCAGCATCACTATAACACAGCATGGCAGCATCACTATAACACAGCATGGCAGCATCACTATAACACAGCATGGCAGCATCACTATAACACAGCACGGCAGCGTCACTATAACACAACATGGCATCACTATGGCAGCATGGCAGCATCACTATAACACAGCATGGCAGCATCACTATAACACAGCATGGTAGCATCACTATAATACAGCACGGCAGCGTCACTATAACACAACACGGCAGCATCACTATCACACAGCATGGCAGCATCACTATAACACAGCATGGCAGCATCACTATACCACAGCATGGCAGCATCACTATAACACAGCATGGCAGCATCACTATAACACAGCATGGCAGCATCACTATAACACAGCATGGCAGCATCACTATAACACAGCATGGCAGCATCACTATAACACAGCATGGCAGCATCACTATAACACAGCATGGCAGCATCACTATAACACAGCATGGCAGCATCACTATAACACAGCATGGCAGCATCACTATAACACAGCATGGCAGCATCACTATAACACAGCATGGCAGCATCACTATAACACAGCATGGCAGCATCACTATAACACAGCATGGCAGCATCACTATAACACAGCATGGCAGCATCACTATAACACAGCACGGCAGCATCACTATAACACAGCATGGCAGCATCACTATAACACAGCATGGCAGCATCACTATAACACAGCATGGCAGCATCACTATAACACAGCAGGGCAGCATCACTATAACACAGCATCTCAGCATCACTATAACACAACACAGCAGCATCACTGTAACACAGCATGGCAGCATCACTATAACACAACACGGCAGCATCACTATAACACAGCATGGCAGCATCACTATAACACAGCATGGCAGCATCACTATAACACAGCACGGCAGCATCACTATAACACAGCATGGCATCATCACTGTAACACAACCTGGCAGCATCACTATAACACAGCACGGCAGCATCACTATAACACAACATGGCACCATGACTATAACACAGCACGGCAGCATGACTATAACACAGCACGGCAGGATCACTATGATGCAGCACGGCAGCATCACTATAACACAGCACGGCAGCATCACTATAACACAGCATGGCAGCATCACTATAGCACAACACGGCATGATCACTATAACACAGTATGGCAGGATCACTATAACACAGCATGGCAGCATCACTGTAACACAGCATGGCAGCATCACTATAACACAGCATGGCAGCATCACTATAACACAGCATGGCAGCATCACTATAACACAGCATGGCAGCATCACTATAACACAGCATGGCAGCATCACTATAACACAGCATGGCAGCATCACTATAACACAGCATGGCAGCATCACTATAACACAACATGGCAGCATCACTATAACACAGCATGGCAGCATCACTATAACACAACATGGCAGCATCACTATAACACAGCATGGCAGCATCACTATAACACAACATGGCAGCATCACTATAACACAACATGGCAGCATCACTATAACACAACATGGCAGCATCACTATAACCCCGCATGGCATCATCACTGTAACACAGCATGGCAGCATCACTATAACACAGCATGGCAGCATCACTATAACACAGCATGGCAGCATCACTATAACACAGCATGGCAGCATCACTATAACACAGCATGGCAGCATCACTATAACACAGCATGGCAGCATCACTATAACACAGCATGGCAGCATCACTATAACACAGCATGGCAGCATCACTATAACACAGCATGGCAGCATCACTATAACACAGCATGGCAGCATCACTATAACACAGCATGGCAGCATCACTATAACACAGCATGGCAGCATCACTATAACACAGCATGGCAGCATCACTATAACACAGCATGGCAGCATCACTGTAACACAACACGGCAGCATCACTATAACACAGCATGGCAGCATCACTATAACACAGCATGGCAGCATCACTATAACACAGCATGGCAGCATCACTATAACACAGCATGGCAGCATCACTATAACACAGCATGGCATCATCACTGTAACACAACATGGCAGCATCACTATAACACAGCATGGCAGCATCACTATAACACAGCATGGCAGCATCACTATAACACAGCATGGCAGCATCACTATAACACAGCATGGCAGCATCACTATAACACAGCATGGCAGCATCACTATAACACAGCATGGCAGCATCACTATAACACAGCATGGCAGCATCACTATAACACAGCATGGCAGCATCACTATAACACAGCATGGCAGCATCACTATAACACAGCATGGCAGCATCACTATAACACAGTAGACCGCACTAAATCCTTTAAGTTTGTTTTCCATTATTATTATTTATCTTGTCTTAGATACAAAGTAAAATATCCATCTGTCTCCTCTCCTCCTGCTCCTCCTTCTCTCTCCTCCTGCTTCCTCCTGTCTGCTCCCTCCTCCTCCTCCTCCTCCTCCTCCTCCTCCTGCTCTTCCATGATGCTCCTGCTCCTCCTCCTCCCACCTACCAGGTGGTCGCTCTTCCCACCTGCCACCTGGCTACTCCTCCTCCTCCCACCTACCAGGTGGTCGCTCTTCCCACCTGCCACCTGGCTACTCCTCCTCCTCCCACCTACCAGGTGGTCGCTCTTCCCACCTGCCACCTGGCTACTCCTCCCTCCTGCCATCTGGCCACTCCTACCTCCTGCCATCTGGCCACTCCTTCCTCCTGCCAGCTGCCCGCCCCTCCCACCTGCCAGCTGGCCACTCCTCCCACCTGCCAGCTGGCCACTGCTCCAACCTACGAGACTGGCCACTGCTCCCACCTACCAGCTGGCCACTCCTCCCACCTGCCAGATGGCCACTGCTCCTACCTGCCAGATGGCCACTCCTCCCACCTGCCAGCTAACCACTCCTCCCGCCTGCCAGCTGGTCACTCCTCCCACCTGCCAGCTGGCCACTCCTCCCGCCTGCCAGCTGGGCAGTCCTCTCACCTGCCAGCTGGCCAGTCCTCCCACCTGCCAGTTGGCCACTCCTCCCACCTGCCAGCTGGCCACTCCTCCCACCTGCCAGCTGGCCACTCCTCCCACCTGCCAGCTGGCCACTCCTCCCACCTGCCAGCTGGCCACTCCTCCCACCTGCCAGCTGGCCACTCCTCCCACCTGCCAGCTGGCCACTCCACCCACCTGCCAGCTGGCCCGTCCTCCCACCTGCCAGTTGGCCACTCCTCCCACCTGCCAGCTGGCCACTCCTCCCACCTGCCAGCTGGCCACTCCTCCCACTAGCCAGCTGGCCACTCCTCCCACCTGCCAGCTGGCCACTCCTCCCACCTGCCAGCTGGCCTGTACTCCCACCTGCCAGCTGGCCAGTCCTCCCACCTGCCAGTTGGCTACTCCTCCCACCTGCCAGCTGGCCAGTCCTTCCACCTGCCAGTTGGCCACTCCTCCCACCTGCCAGCTGGCCAGTCCTTCCACCTGCCAGTTGGCCACTCCTCCCACCTGCCAGCTGGCCACTCCTCCCACCTGCCAGCTGGCCAGTCCTCCCACCTGCCAGCTGGCCACTCCTCCCACCTGCCAGCTGGCAACTCCTCCCACCTGCCAGCTGGCCACTCCTTCCGCCTGCCAGCTGGCCACTCCTCCCGCCTGCCACCTGGCCAGTCCTCCCACCTGCCAGCTGGCCAGTCCTTCCACCTGTGAGCTGGCCAGTCCTCCCACCTGCCAGCTGGCCACTCCTATCACCTGCCAGCTGGCCAGTCCTCCCACATGCCAGGTGGCCACTCCTCCCACATGCCAGCTGGCCACTCCTCCCACCTGCCAGCTGGACACTCTTCCCACCTGCCAGCTGGCCACTCCTCCCACCTGCCAGCTGGCCACTCCTCCCACATGCCAGCTGGCCAGTCATCCCACCTGCCAGCTGGCCAGTCCTCCCACCTGCCAGTTGGCCAATCCTCCCACCTGCCAGCTGGCCAGTCCTTCCACCTGCCAGTTGGCCACTCCTCCCACCTGCCAGCTGGCTACTCCTCCCACCTGCCAGTTGGCCACTGCTCTTACCTGCCAGCTGGCCACTCCTCCCACCTGCAAGCTGGCCACTCCTCCCACCTGCCAGTTGGCCACTCCTCCCACCTGCCAGCTGGCCACTCCTCCCACCTGCCAGCTGGCCACTCCTACCACCTACCAGCTTGCCACTCCTACCACCTGCCAGCTGGCCACTCCTCCCACCTGCCAGCTGGCCACTCCTACCACCTGCCAGCTGGCCACTCCTCCCACCTGCCAGCTGGCCACTCCTCCCACCTGCCAGCTGGCCACTCCTCCCACCTGCCAGCTGGCCACTCCTACCACCTGCCAGCTGCCACTCCTCCCACCTGCCACTCCTCCCACCTGCCAGCTGGCCACTCCTCCCACCTGCCAGCTGGCCACTCCTCCCACCTGCACTGGCCACTCCTCCCACCTGCCAGCTGGCCACTCCTCCCACCTGCCAGCTGGCCACTCCTACCACCTGCCAGCTGGCCACTCCTCCCACCTGCCAGCTGGCCACTCCTCCCACCTGCCAGCTGGCCACTCCTCCCACCTGCCAGCTGGCCACTCCTACCACCTGCCAGCTGGCTCCCACTCAGCTACCACCTGCCAGCTGGCCACTCCTCCCACCTGCCAGCTGGCCACTCCTCCCACCTGCCAGCTGGCCACTCCTACCACCTGCCAGCTGGCTACTCCTACCACCTGCCAGCTGGCCACTCCTCCCACCTGCCAGCTGGCCACTCCTCCCACCTGCCAGCTGGCCACTCCTCCCACCTGCCAGCTGGCCACTCCTCCCACCTGCCAGCTGGCCACTCCTACCACCTGCCAGCTGGCCACTCCTCCCACCTGCCAGCTGGCCACTCCTCCCACCTGCCAGCTGGCCACTCCTCCCACCTGCCAGCTGGCCACTCCTCCCACCTGCCAGCTGGCCACTCCTACCACCTGCCAGCTTGCCACTCCTACCACCTGCCACTGGCCCTCCCCACCTGCCAGCTGGCCTCTCCTCCCCCCTGCCAGCTGGCCACTCCTACCACCTGCCAGCTGGCCACTCCTCCCACCTGCCAGCTGGCCACTCCTCCCACCTGCCAGCTGGCCACTCCTACCACCTGCCAGCTGGCCACTCCTCCCACCTGCCAGCTGGCCACTCCTCCCCACCTGCCAGCTGGCCACTCCTCCCACCTGCCAGCTGGCCACTCCTCCCACCTGCCAGCTGGCCACTCCTCCCACCTGCCAGCTGGCCACTCCTCCCACCTGCCAGCTGGCCACTCCTCCCACCTGCCAGCTGGCCACTCCTCCCACCTGCCAGCTGGCCACTCCTCCCACCTGCCAGCTGGCCACTCCTACCACCTGCCCGCTGGCCACTCAGCTACCACCTGCCAGCGGGCCACTCCTCCCACCTGCCAGCTGGCCACTCCTCCCACCTGCCAGCTGGCCACTCCTACCACCTGCCAGCTGGCCACTCCTACCACCTGCCAGCTGGCTACTCCTACCACCTGCCAGCTGGCCACTCCTCCCACCTGCCAGCTGGCCACTCCTCCCACCTGCCAGCTGGCCACTCCTCCCACCTGCCAGCTGGCCACTCCTACCACCTGCCAGCTGGCCACTCCTCCCACCTGCCAGCTGGCCACTCCTCCCACCTGCCAGCTGGCCACTCCTCCCACCTGCCAGCTGGCCACTCCTACCACCTGCCAGCTTGCCACTCCTACCACCTGCCAGCTTGCCACTCCTACCACCTGCCAGCTGGCCACTCCTACCACCTGCCAGCTGGCCACTCCTCCCACCTGCCAGCTTGCCACTCCTCCCACCTGCCAGCTGGCCACTCCTACCACCTGCCAGCTGGCCACTCCTACCACCTGCCAGCTTGCCACTCCTACCACCTGCCAGCTTGCCACTCCTACCACCTGCCAGCTTGCCACTCCTACCACCTGCCAGCTGGCCACTCCTACCACCTGCCAGCTGGCCACTCCTACCACCTGCCAGCTGGCCACTCCTACCACCTGCCAGCTGGCCACTCCTACCACCTGCCAGCTGGCCACTCCTAGTCTATGATAGGTTTTTCACTTTACATTTTAACCAGGTCTTAAAAAACCGGTTTTATCTTTGATTTTGATATATATAAAGACAGTTTTAAATACAGTTTTATAAAGAATTTTTTCAGTAAATTTTATACTTTAACCTCACGTAATGTCTGACTGAAGCCTGTTAAAAACAGTCGTCATCCAGCCGTCATCCAGCCGTCGTCCATCCGTCATCCAGCCGTCATCCAGCCGTCTTCCAGCCGTCATCCATCCGTCTTCCAGCCGTCGTCCAGCCGTCATCCAGCCGTCATCCATCCGTCTTCCAGCCGTCGTCCAGCCGTCATCCAGCCGTCATCCAACCGTCATCCAGCCGTCATCCAGCCGTCATCCACCCATCATCCAGCCGTCATCCAGCCGTCATCCAGCCGTCATCCAGCCGTCATCCAGCCGTCATCCACCCATCATCCAGCCGTCATCCAGCCGTCATCCAGCCGTCTTCCAGCCGTCATCCAGCCGTCATCCAGCCGTCGTCCAGCCGTCATCCAGCCGTCATCCATCCGTCTTCCAGCCGTCGTCCAGCCGTCATCCAGCCGTCATCCAGTCGTCATCCAGCCGTCATCCAGCCGTCATCCAGCCGTCTTCCAGCCGTCATTCATCCGTCTTCCAGCCGTCGTCCAGCCGTCATCCAGCCGTCATCCAGCCGTCATCCAGCCGTCATCCAGCCGTCATCCAGCCGTCATCCACCCATCATCCAGCCGTCATCCAGCCGTCATCCAGCCGTCTTCCAGCCGTCATCCATCCGTCTTCCAGCCGTCGTCCAGCCGTCATCCAGCCGTCATCCAGCCGTCATCCAGCCGTCATCCAGCCGTCATCCAGCCGTCATCCACCCATCATCCAGCCGTCATCCAGCCGTCATCCAGCCGTCTTCCAGCCGTCATCCATCCGTCTTCCAGCCGTCGTCCAGCCGTCATCCAGCCGTCATCCAGCCGTCATCCAGCCGTCATCCAGCCGTCATCCACCCATCATCCAGCCGTCATCCAGCCGTCATCCAGCCGTCTTCCAGCCGTCATCCATCCGTCTTCCAGCCGTCGTCCAGCCGTCATCCAGCCGTCATCCAGTCGTCATCCAGCCGTCATCCAGCCGTCATCCATCCGTCTTCCAGCCGTCGTCCAGCCGTCATCCAGCCGTCATCCAGTCGTCATCCAGCCGTCATCCAGCCGTCGTCCAGCCGTCATCCAGCCGTCATCCAGCCGTCATCCGTCCGTCTTCCAGCCGTCATCCAGCCGTCATCCAGCCGTCATCCGTCCGTCTTCCAACCGTCTTCCAGCCGTCATCCAGCCGTCATCCAGCCGTCTTCCAGCCGTCATCCACCCATCATCCAGCCGTCATCCAGTCGTCATCCAGCCGTCATCCAGCCGTCATCCAGCCGTCATCCAGCCGTCATCCAGCCGTCATCCACCCATCATCCAGCCGTCATCCAGTCGTCATCCAGCCGTCATCCAGCCGTCATCCAGCCGTCATCCAGCCGTCATCCAGCCATCATCCACCCATCATCCAGCCGTCATCCAGTCGTCATCAAGCCGTCATCCAGCCGTCATCCACCCATCATCCAGCCGTCATCCACAAGTCATCAAGCCGTCATCCAGCCGTCATCCACAAGTCATCAAGCCGTCATCCAGCCGTCATCCACTCAGCATCAAGCCGTCATCCAGCCGTCATCCACTCAGCATCAAGCCGTCATCCAGCCGTCATCCACTCAGCATCAAGCCGTCATCCAGCCGTCATCCACTCAGCATCAAGCCGTCATCCAGCCGTCATCCACTCAGCATCAAGCCGTCATCCAGCCGTCATCCACTCAGCATCAAGCCGTCATCCAGCCGTCATCCACTCAGCATCAAGCCGTCATCCAGCCGTCATCCACTCAGCATCAAGCCGTCATGCAGCCGTCATCCACTCAGCATCAAGCCGTCATCCAGCCGTCATCCACTCAGCATCAAGCCGTCATCCAGCCGTCATCCACTCAGCATCAAGCCGTCATCCAGCCGTCATCCACTCAGCATCAAGCCGTCATCCAGCCGTCATCCACTCAGCATCAAGCCGTCATCCAGCCGTCATCCACTCAGCATCAAGCCGTCATCCAGCCGTCATCCACTCAGCATCAAGCCGTCATCCAGCCGTCATCCACTCAGCATCAAGCCGTCATCCAGCCGTCATCCACTCAGCATCAAGCCGTCATCCAGCCGTCATCCACTCAGCATCAAGCCGTCATCCAGCCGTCATCCACTCAGCATCAAGCCGTCATCCAGCCGTCATCCACTCAGCATCAAGCCGTCATCCAGCCGTCATCCACTCAGCATCAAGCCGTCATCCAGCCGTCATCCACTCAGCATCAAGCCGTCATCCAGCCGTCATCCACTCAGCATCAAGCCGTCATCCAGCCGTCATCCACTCAGCATCAAGCCGTCATCCAGCCGTCATCCACTCAGCATCAAGCCGTCATCCAGCCGTCATCCACCCAGCATCAAGCCGTCATCCACTCAGCATCAAGCCGTCATCCAGCTGTCATCCAGCCGTCATCCACTCAGCATCAAGCCGTCATCCAGCCGTCATCCACTCAGCATCAAGCCGTCATCCAGCCGTCATCCACTCAGCATCAAGCCGTCATCCAGCCGTCATCCACTCAGCATCAAGCCGTCATCCAGCCGTCATCCACTCAGCATCAAGCCGTCATCCAGCCGTCATCCACTCAGCATCAAGCCGTCATCCAGCCGTCATCCACTCAGCATCAAGCCGTCATCCACAAGTCATCCACTCAGCATCAAGCCGTCATCCAGCCGTCATCCACTCAGCATCAAGCCGTCATCCAGCCGTCATCCACTCAGCATCAAGCCGTCATCCAGCCGTCATCCACTCAGCATCAAGCCGTCATCCACACATCATTCATTCATTAGTCATCCATCCATTATTTCTATTATTATTAATATTTTTCATTAATATTTTTATTATTATTATAATTATTATTATTATTATTATTATTATTATTATTATTATTATTGACATTATTATTATTATTATTATTATTATTATTATTATTATTATTATTATTGACATTATTATTATTATTATTATTATTATTATTATTATTATTATTATTATTGACATTATTATTATTATTGACATTATTATTATTATTATTATTATTATTATTATTATTATTATTATTATTATTATTATTATTATTATTATTATTATTGACATTATTATTATTATTATTATTATTATTATTATTATTATTATTATTATTATTATTGACATTATTATTATTATTATTATTATTATTATTATTATTGACATTATTATTATTATTATTATTATTATTATTATTATTATTATTATTATTATTTTATTAGTATTATAACGATCACGTCATTGTTATTCCCACTCTGACATACAATACAATACAGTAGCACTAAATAATACAATTATGCGTTACTAAATAATAATATACTTTAGTACTAAGTAATACAGTACTGTAGTGCTAAATAATACAGTACTGTGTTGGTAAATAATACATAAATATAGTGCTAAATAATACAGCACTGTAGTGGTATATAATACAGTACTGTAGTTGTATACAATACAGTACTGTATTTGTATATAATACAGTACTGTAGTTGTATACAATACAGTGCTGTATTTGTATATAATACAGTACTGTAGTGGTATATTATACAGTACTGTAGTGATATATAATACAGTACTGCAGTAGTATATAATACAGTACATTAATGATATATAATACAGTACTGTAGTGGTATATAATACAGTACTGTAGTGGTATATAATACAGTACTGTAGTGGTATATAATACAATACTGTAGTAGTATATAATACAGTACTGTAGTGGTATATAATACAATACTGTAGTGGTATATAATACAGTACTGTAGTGGTATATAATACAGTAATGTATTGGTAAATAATACATTAATATAGTGCAAAATAATACAGTGCTGTAGTGGTATATAATACAGTACTGTAGTGGTATATAATACAGTACTGTAGTGGTATATAATACAGTAATGTATTGGTAAATAATACATTAATATAGTGCAAAATAATACAGTGCTGTAGTGGTATATAATACAGTACTGTAGTTGTATGTTATACAGTACTGTAGTGATATGTAATACAGCAATGTAGTGGTACGTAATACAGTACTCTAGTGATATACAATACAGTACTGGAGTAGTATATAATACAGTACTGTAGTATATAATACAGTACTGTAGTGATATATAATACAGTACTGCTGTGATATATAATACAGCACTGTAGTGATATATAATACAGTACTGTAGTGATGTATAATAAAGTATTGTAGTGATATATAATACAGTATTGTAGTGATATATAATACAGTACTGTAGTGGTATATAATACAGTACTGTAGTGGTATATAATACGGTTCTGTAGTGGTACATAATACATTACTACAGTGGTATATAATACAGTATTGTATTAATATATAATACAGTACTGTAGTGGTATATAATACAGCACTGTAGTGGTATCTAATACAGTATTGTAGTGACATATAATACAGTACTGTAGTGATATATAATACAGTACTGAAGTGATATATAATACAGTACTGTAATACAGTACTGTAGTGATATATAATACAGTACTGTAGTGATATATAATACAGTACTGTAGTGATATATAACACAGTAATGTAGTGGTATATAATACAGTACTGTAGTGGTATATAATACAGTACTTTAGTGATATATAATAAAGTACTGCATTGATATATAATACAGTACTGTAGTGATATATAATACAGCACTGTAGTGATGCATAATACAGCACTGTATTGGTATATAATACAGTTCTGTAGTAGTATATAATACAGTACTGTAGTTGTATATAACGCAGTACTGTAGTGGTGTAAATTACAGTACTGTAGTGGTATATAATACAGTACTGTAGTGATATATAATACAGTACTATAGTGGTATATAATACAATACTGTATTGATATATAATACAGTACTGTAGTGGTATATAATACAGTACTGTAGTGGTATATAATACATTACTGTAGTGGTATATAATGCAGTACTGTAGTGATATATAATACAGTACTGTAGTGATACATAATACAGTACTGTAGTTATATATAATACAGTACTGAAGTGATATATAATACAGTACTGTAGTGATACATAATACAGTACTGTAGTTATATATAATACAGTACTGAAGTGATATATAATACAGTACTGTAGTGGTATATAATACAGTATTGAAGTGATATATAATACAGTACTGTAGTGGTATATAATACAGTACTGTAGTGATATATAATACAGTACTGTAGTGATATATAATACAGTACTGTAGTGATATATAACACAGTAATGTAGTGGTATATAATATAGTACTGTAGTGATATATAATACAGTATTGTAGTGGCATATAATACAGTACTGTAGTGATATATAATACAGTACTGCAGTGATATATAACACAGTAATGTATTGATATATAATACAGTACTGTAGTGGTATATAATACAGTACTGTAGTGATATATAACACAGTAATGTAGTGGTACATAATACAGTACTGTAGTGATGTATAATACAGCACTGTAATGGTATATAATACAGTACTGTAGTGGTATATAATACAGTACTGTAGTGATATATAACACAGTAATGTAGTGGTATATATTACAGTACTGTAGTGATGTATAATACAGCACTGTAATGGTATATAATGCAGTACTGTAGTGGTATATAATACAATTCTGTAGTAGTATATAATACAGTAGTGTAGTGGTATATAATACAGTACTGTAGTGATATATAATACAGTACTGCAGTTATATTTAATACAGTATTGTAATGATATATAATACAGTACTGTAGTGATGTATAATACAGTAATGTAGTAATATATAATACAGTACTGTAGTGATATATAGTACAGTACTGTAGTGGTATATAATACAGCACTGTAGTCGTATATAATACGGTACTGTAGTGATATATAATACATTACTATAGTGGTATATAATACAGTACTGTATTGATATACAATACAGTACTGCAGTGGTATATAATACAGTACTGCAGTGGTATATAATACAGTACTGTAGTGGTATATAATACAGTACTGTAGTGATATATAATACAGTACTGTAGTGGTATGTAATACAGTACTGTAGTGGTATGTAATACAGTACTGTAGTGACATATAATACAGTACTGTAGTGATATATAATACAGTACTGAAGTGATATATAATACAGTACAATAATACAGTACTTTAGTGTTATATAATACTGTACTGTAGTTATATATAATACAGTACTGAAGTGATATATAATGCAGTAGTGTAGTGGTATATAATACAGTGCTGTAATGATATATAATACAGTACTGCAGTGATATATAAAACAGCACTGTAGTGATACATAATACAGCACTGTAGTGATGTATAATACAGTACTGTAGTAGTATATAATACAGTACTGTAGTGATATATAATACAGTACTGTAGTGGTATATAATACAGTACTGTAGTGATATATAATACAGTACTATAGTGGTATATAATACAGTATTGCATTGATATATAATACAGTACTGTAGTGGTATATAATACAGTACTGTAGTGGTATATAATACAGTACTGTAGTGACATATAATACAGTACTGAAGTGATATATAATACAGTAATGTAGTGATATATAATACAGTACTGTAGTGATATATAACACAGTAATGTAGTGTTATATAATACAGTACTGTAGTGATATATAATACAGCACTGTAGTGATATATAATACAGTGCTGAAGTGATATATAATACAGTACTGTAGTGATATGTAATACAGTACTGTAGTGATATATAATACAGTACTGTAGTGGTATATAATACAGTACTGTAGTGATATATAATACAGTAATGAAGTGATATATAATACAGTAATGTAGTGATATATAATACAGTACTGTAGTGATATATAACACAGTAATGTAGTGTTATATAATACAGTACTGTAGTGATATATAATACAGTAATGTAGTGATATATAATACAGTACTGTAGTGATATATAACACAGTAATGTAGTGTTATATAATACAGTACTGTAGTGATATATAATACAGCACTGTAGTGGTATATAATACAGTTCTGTAGTGATATATAATACAGTATTGTAGTGATATATAACACAGTAATGTAGTAGTATATAATACAGTACTGTAGTGATATATAATACAGTACTGTAGTGACATATAATACAGTACTGTAGTGGTATATAATACAGTACTGTAGTGATATATAATACAACACTGTAATGGTATATAATACAGCACTGTAATGGTATATAATACAGCACTGTAGTGGTATATAATACAGTACTGTAGTGATATATAATACGGTACTGTAGTGATATATAATACAGTAATATAGTGGTATATAATACAGTACTGTAGTGCTAAGTCAGATGTATGTAGAGTGTGGTTGGTATTGGAGTCACGTGACCATCATCGTAACCAGGGTAGGCTATTTAACCTAATATTTCCCTCCCTGCTGACTGATCCTTAGTCATTGTTAATGGTGGAGGGAGAGGGGGTAAGTGGGGGAGGACGAGGGAGAGGGGGTAAGTGGGGGAGGACGAGGGAGAGGGGGTAAGTGGGGGAGGACGAGGGACAGGGGGTAAGTGGGGGAGGAGGAGGGAGAGGGGGTAAGTGGGGGAGGAGGAGGGAGAGGGGGTAAGTGGGGGAGGAGGAGGGAGAGGGGGTAAGTGGGGGAGGAGGAGGGAGAGGGGGTAAGTGGGGGAGGAGGAGGGAGAGGGGGTAAGTGGGGGAGGAGGAGGGAGAGGGGGTAAGTGGGGGAGGACGAGGGAGAGGGGGTAAGTGGGAGAGGACGAGGGAGAGGGGGTAAGTGGGGTAGGACGAGGGAGAGGGGGTAAGTGGGGGAGGACGAGGGAGAGGGGGTAAGTGGGGTAGGACGAGGGAGAGGGGGTAAGTGGGGGAGGACGAGGGAGAGGGTGTAGGTGGGGGATGAGGAGGGAGAGTGTTGAGGGGGAGGGGGTAGGTGGAGGATGAGGAGGGAGAGTGTGGAGGGGGAATGGGTAGGTGGAGGATGAGGAGGGAGAGTGTGGTGGGGGGGTAGGTGGAGGATGAGGAGGGAGAATGTGGAGGGGGGGGGGATCTATGGTCACAGTCGTTGGTAAAGTCAACAAACAGATGACTAAGTCAACTAAGGAGTCTGGGAATTTTGGTGAACTTCGTGAAAGTCATGCTAAAGTATCAGGGGTTTGATTCCCGTCCAGTTATACTATTGTTATTTGTTTAAAACCAATCCTTCGTGGATGCATTAACATACATACACACACACACATATATATATATATATATATATATATATATATATGTGTGTGTGTGTGTGTGTATACAGCCCACGAAACAAGTGGTATTGATCAATAACAACACTGCACTAGCCAAGGAGTCGAACCCATGCTGTTTTGGCCGCTTCATGGTGAGAGAAAACGCATGACGCTTTAGACCACTAGACCACACAATCCTTAACAATGGTGCATCCAGCCAAGCTAGATGTTGTACCCATATACTGCTTGTTGAGGTAGTACACAAACAGGGAGTAGAATGAAATTAGCTCAGAGGCGTCCACACCAACGTATGTCATTCGATGGTGGGTACAACATCTAGCTTGGCTGGATGTACCGTTGTTAAGGATTGTGTGGTCTAGTGGTCTAAAGCGTCATGCGTTTTCTCTCACCATGAAGCAGGCCAAGACAGCATGGGTTCGACTACTTGGCTAGTGCAGTGTTGTTACTGATATATCTTCTTTCAACAAACCGGCCATATCCCACCGAGGCAGGGTGGCCCAAAAAGAAAAACAAAAGTTTCTATTTTCAAATTTAGTAATTTATACAGGAGAAGGGGTTACTAGCCCCTTATATATATATATATATATATATATATATATATATATATATATATATATATATATATATATATATATATATATATATATATATATATATATATATATATGTATATAAGTGTATATGTTATAGGGAGGCACCACCTCTAGAACTGTCCTGGGGACCCTCATCCTCAGAGAAAGGAATAAAATTGCTTCAGGGAAAACTCAAGGTTCTCCCTGAAGCTGTTTGAGAATTTTCTCCTACCACCCCCTATATTGATATATATTTTATTTAAAGACAAAATACATTGAAAAAACATTCACAAAAATACAATAGAAAGTAAAACAACATGAGATAACAACTCAGAGCTAAATCTCGAATACTTCGTCCAGCTCCCCAGCAGCGGTGGCCTGCGTGCCCAAAATGCTTCAGGCATTTCCTCTCTGGATAGCAACACTAAGTCTCTGAAAGAGGAAGCTGGTAGCCCAGTGGTCCTTGGTTTCTATGATGAGCTTTTCACCCAGCTCTTTGAAGAACTTTAGCGCACACTTGCCCTGTGCTCCAAGGGTCTTCGACCCTATTGGGACGAAGTTATAACAAGGGGGAAGGTCTTCATATTTGCGGATCTTCTGGGTCTCCCTTTGGCTGGCAGCTCCACCCCCTTCAGCTTTGGAGTATAGTAAGTAGGTGTCTGCCAATGTGGCGGCACAGGTGTGGTTCCAGGCAATCTGCTTTCCATCCTTCCAGGGTAGCATAGTGGCTCCATCAGGACACTTTTGACTTCCATCAGACCTCTGCACTTGGGGTTCTCGTTGAGCTGGGCAACGGGCTGTGGCGAGGCTTCTCTTTGTCATTGATCTCCTCATGAAGTCTGAATTGATCAGCCGTCGCCCAACAGCAAATATACCTATATTCGGTGAGGATGGGGGTGGCTAGGCGAAGAGCAACACCAATCCGAATGGCCTGTGGGTCGAGTCGAGTGCCCAGGGAGGAATTGGGAACAGGAGACAAGCTTTGTCCTTTCCTGAAGCATTGGATGACCATTGTGTTGGCGATTTTTTCCATGATCAGTTTGTCCCATTGGGACTGTTTGTGTTCTTTGGGAGGAGCTGGTCTACTGGAGGAGTCTGTAAGGGTGTCCCACCAAATCGCTGCTTCAGTAAACCTGGGGTCCTGAGCTCCTACCACGTCTCTCAAGCGTTCGGGGACAATCTTCTTGACTAATGCACTGGAAACCAAACACGAAGACAGAAAAGTAGGTAAAGCAACATGCGTTGCTTTGCACACCCCTATACCTCCCAGTCGCACTGGGAGGGTTGCCTGATCCCATTGCTGATTATTACAACCCAAGAGTCCCAAAGGCCTGTTATCCTGAGTGTAAAGAGAGCAAAATAAATACAGTAGAAAAACTTTTGACTTGTATTATCCTTCACCAATTTAGAACAGAAGTATGTACACTATATACACTATGTACAACAATGGATATTAGTGCACTCCACGATAAGCAAGGTAGAATAGAAGCCACTAGAGAGCAGACCGTGCTTCAACCAGTTCTAGAATGGGAATGACAAGGGCAGACAGGTGTTTGGTACCCACAACACCTCTGCGATTGCCAAAACCATCTTCTCATTGGCTGGAACCTGAGTACTGATTGAACGATGGGGCCCCATCATCAACCTTTAGCACCTGGTTTGCTGGTTGGGGGAGATAGCCTTTCAGTGAGGTTAGTTAGTTAGTTTAATATGTTTATTATGCACCCCATACCCATCCTGTGGGCGGTAGTCAAAAGATTACAGAGGTACATAATGGGTCCAGGGACTGGGCCTCAAAGTTTTGATAGCTGAGCAAGTTACAGAGGTAATGAATTCACAATTTACAAAGGTGATGAACTCACAATTTACAAAGGTAATGAACTCCAGGTAGGTCTAGTCACAATCATGACAAGTTACAAAGGTATTTACAGATTACAGAGGTACACAATGGGTCCAGGGACCGGGCTCCAAAGTTTTGATGGCTGAACTAGGTACAAGGTAATGAACTCACAAGTTACAAAGGTAATGAACTCACAAGTTACAAAGGTAATGAATACTGTAAGAATGGTTACTTACGTTTATACATGGCTGCAATCATGAACAAATTTTAGAGTAATGAGCAATTCACACTTCCACACCCGGTCACAACTGTAGTGAGTTATTGGTGCAAATGTTGATTGTTGAGTCTCTCTCACACACACACACACACACACACACATAAACACACACACACACACACACACACACACACACACACACACACACACACACACACACACACACATACACAAACTCATACACACACACGCACACACACTCATACACACACACACACACTCATACACACACACACACTCATACTCACACACACACACACACACACACACACACACACACACACACACACACACACACACACACACACTCACACACTCATACACAAACACACACACACACACACACACACACACACACACACACACACACACACACACACACACACACACACACACACATATGCACATATGTGGTAATGCTTTATTTACAGCTAGCAAAGTCAGGGTATTTCTCCAGAATGGTCTGTAATATACCACTGTGGATAAAATACTTAGCCATTTCTTGAACACTTCTGAGTGAGTTGTTTCTAAATTCATTAATTTTATCGCACTCCAGTACATAATGACGCAGGGTGTGACAATAATCCATCTGGCAAAGTTTACATTTCGTTTGGTCTACATCTGGTGGTGGTGATTTAACCTGCCAAAGATACTTGTAACCCAGCCGGAGCCGGGCGGTAGTGACATCCAAGAGTCTGCTTATTTTGTTGGATGCACCATAGACATGTGGCTCCTCCTGCATGATAGAATGATGATAGATGGACTCACTGGTGTCAATCTCCCTGAGCCTTAAGTCCATAAAATTCAGCTGAAGTTCTTTTCGTATTATTGTTCTCAAACTACTACCTGACAAGCCAAGATTGTAATCTACTCCCTCTTTGAAAGCATACAGCTTAGCCAATTTATCAGTTCTATCATGCATCTGAAGTGAGGGTGTGTACATGCACCGAATAAAGGTTGCATACTCTTTGCATGCCACATTGATCCTCTAGTTACAGGTTCAGTGCCTTCTTAAAGGTTGATCTCAGGTGTGTGTCATATTCGTCGGGTGTTGGGTTGTCAAAAGAGGGTGCACACCTCAAGAAGTAAGTGTCTTGGCGCAGTAAGACACCTTGTGAGGAGATACAGAGCATCATGGGCATCAAGATCGCTTATTCTCTCCTCCATTCTCATCAGGTCATTCAATCTGTCCTTGAGGACAGTGTCGATGGCCTGGTGACCCAGCAGTGCTCCAAAGAGGGTACTGTTGGACAGAGTGGTAGTAGAGACTTCTGGGAGGATTCTTCGGACAGCATTGATTATTCCCTGGTTCGCTGTGATGATTTCACACTTGGAGGGATTGAGGATGAGTCCCAAGTCTTCTCCCTGTGTTTTCACCAGTTGTAGGTCCTCTAACAGGGACTCTTCAGTACCTGCCAGAGTGCCATCATCCAAGTACCAGATGTTGAGCTCGCTGCGTAGGCTGGAAGTTAGTTCTCTTACTGCCAAGCAGAAGAGAAGTGGAGCTAGTGGGTCACCCTGCTGAACACCCTCTAATGAGAGAATTTCATGCTCTCCAAACAAAAGAATTGAGGATTTGTTGTAGCTGACTGAGGAACCGATCCCGAACAGCTGGCAAGACTACATCTCTCTTCACCATATTAAAGGCATTTCTAAAATCAAATTTGACTACGGCCTTGTCTTCTGGTAGGTCCCTGATGTAGGCCCTTGCCGCATGAGATGCGGCTTCACTCCCTTGAGAGACCCCAAAGCCCAGTTGGTGTGGTTGGAGCAAATTGGCAGCTTCTAGGCGAATGTTTCTTACTGCTGCTTTGGCAACGAGACGGCGAAAAGTGTTACCAACAACAATGGGTCTGATTCCACCATCCTCCTTCTTCAAAGCACACAGTGAGGCTCCAAAAAAGAAAGGTTTAATTTCTTCTGGGATTTGCCCAGCCAGGCAGTTGTTGACGAAAGTTGTTAACTCGGTGAGAAGAATTGATGCAGATGCATCGAGTGCTGGATTTACCATCTCTTTGAGGTGCCGAGGTCGAATTCCAGTGTAACCTCCTGCATACTTACATATATATATATATATATATATATATATATATATATATATATATATATATATATATATATATATATATATATATATATATATATATATATATATATATGCAATAAGATCACAGTAAACAGGTGATTTTTAAAATATGCAAAACAACCACTGTGAAAGAGTAGTGAAATTCCAAGCGCTTTCGTGACTACTAACATTGTCAAGGAACTATGAAAGTAATACATCAAAGGAAGGCAATTAAAGGGCTTAGACTACACCTCACAGTCAACTCCCACAACAAAGAAACACCTGATGCGAGACAATACCGGACTCATAAGAAAAGAGGAACACTGTAGTAGGTCCGCTGGTCCAACTAGACAGGTCCTCACGACAACCCACTAACAAATCATTCTACCCAAGAAATAAGGTTAATTATTTGTCCAATGTATTATTAAACTCTAACCAAATTTTATTAATTATAATTGAATCTAATTTATACAAACCTAAGAAAATATTAGGTTAGCTATTACATAACAGGTTAGGTTAGCTATAACATAACACAAGCTACAAGATAAGACAGCAAGCTAGCAACAACATAACACAGCAAGCTGCAATATCAAACAGCAAGTTGCAACATAACACAGCAAGCTACAACGTCGTAACATAGCAAGCTACAACATAACACAGCAAGCTACAATATCAAACACGGAGCTACAACATGACACAGCAAGCTACAACATAACACAGCAAGCTACAACAAAACACAAGCTACAACACAACACAGCAAGCTACAACAAGACACTGCATGATACAACATAATACAGCAAGCTACAACAAAACACAGCAAGCTATAACATAACACAGCAAGCTTCAACAATACACTGCATGCTACAACATAACACAGCATGATACAACATAACACAGCAAGCTACAACAAAATACAGCAAGCTACAACATAACACAGCAAGTTACAATATAACACAACAAGCTACAACATAACACAGCAAGTTACAATATAACACAACGAGCTACAACATAACAAAAGCTACAATATAACACAGCAACCTACAATATCAAACAGCAAGCTACAACATAACACAAGCTACAAGATAAGACAGCAAGCTAGCTACAACATAACACAGCAAGCTACAATATCAAACGCAAGCTACAACATAACACAGCAAGCTACAACATAACACAGCAAGCTACAACATAACACAGCAAGCTAGCTACAACATAACACAGCAAGCTACAATAACAAACAGCAAGCTACAACATAACACAAGCTGCAACAAAACACAGCAAACTACAACATAACACAGCAAGCTACAACCTAACACAGCAAGCTACAAAATAACACAGCAAGCTACAACATAACACAAGCTGCAACAAAACACAGCAAGCTACAACATAACACAGCAAGCTACAACATAACACAGCAAGCTACAACATAACACAGCAAGCTACAACATAACACAGCAAGCTACAACATAACACAGCAAGCTGCAACATAAAACAGCAAGCTACAACATAACACAGCAAGCTACAACATAACACAGCAAGCTACAACATAACACAGCAAGCTGCAACATAAAACAGCAAGATACAACATAACACAGCAAGCTACAACATAACACAGCAAGCTATAACATAACACAGCAAGCTGCAACATAAAACAGCAAGTTACAACATAACACAGCAAGCTACAACATAACACAGCAAGCTGCAACATAAAACAGCAAGTTACAACATAACACAGCAAGCTACAACATAACACAGCAAGCTACAACATAACACAGCAAGCTACAACATAACACAGCAAGCTACAACATAACACAGCAAGCTACAACATAACACAGCAAGCTACAACATAACACAGCAAGCTACAACATAACACAGCAAGCTACAACATAACACAGCAAGCTACAACAAAACACAGCAAGCTACAACATAACACAGCAAGCTACAACAAAACATAGCAAGCTACAACATAACACAGCAAGCTACAACATAAAACAGCAAGCTACAACATAACACAAGCTGCAACATAACACAGCAAGCTACAACATAACACAGCAAGCTACAACATAACACAGCAAGCTACAACATAACACAGCAAGCTACAACATAACACAGCAAGCTACAACATAACACAGCAAGCTACAACATAAAACAGGAAGCTACAACATAACACAAACTACAACATAACACAGCAAGCTACAACATAACACAGCAAGCTACAACATAAAACAGCAAGCTACAACATAAAACAGCAAGCTACAACATAACACCGCAAGCTACAACATAACACAGCAAGCTACAACATAACACAGCAAGCTACAACATAACGCAGCAAGCTACAACATAAAACAGCAAGCTACAACATAACACAGCAAGCTACAACATAACACAGCAAGCTACAACATAACACAGCAAGCTACAACATAACACAGCAAGCTACAACATAACACAGCAAGCTACAACATAACACAGCAAGCTACAACATAACACAGCAAGCTACAACAAAACACAGCAAGCTACAACATAACACAGCAAGCTACAACATAACACAGCAAGCTACAACATAACACAGCAAGCTACAACATAACACAGCAAGCTACAACATAACACAGCAAGCTACAACAAAACACAGCAAGCTACAACATAACACAGCAAGCTACAACATAACACAGCAAGCTGGACAGAACTAGTGTGGAGTCTGTGGTTAGTGTTGCTGTCCCAGACGAAACACATGCTGAAGGTGTTTACTCATCTCCCACTCGTGATCACTTCTTACAAGACACTGCGAGAATAATGTGAGATAACCCACGGAACGGGAGGGTTTTATGCCCATGACAAGTGAATCCTAAATTTCGCAGAGTCTACTTGGAGGGTGTTTCGGGGGTCAATGCCCCCGCGGCCCAGTCCTTGAGGTGGATCAGGGTCTGATCAACCAGGCTGTTACTGCTGGCTGTACGTAGTCCAACGTACGAACCACAGCCCGGCTGATCAGGTACTGACTTTGTGTATCTGTCCAACTCTTTCTTGAAGGTAGCCAGAGGTCTACTGGTAATTCCCCTTATGCCTGGTGGGAGACTGTTGAACAGTCTTGGGCCCCTGGAAAATTATTGTGTTTTCTCTTAGTTTACTAATGGCGTCCCTACTTTTCATTTGGGGTATGTTGTACTGCCTGCCACGTCTTTTTCTATAGCAGCGAGTAATTTATGTGCGTAGATTTGAGACCAATCCCTCTAGGATTTTCCAGGTGTAGATTATGATGTATCTTTTTATTGTGACCCCTGAATGGGTTACAATGTATATAATGTATGTTACCTGTTCATATAATTTTATATTGCTTATATTTGTGATATTAGCTAAATCGTAAATATATTGCTTTATATTATTATTTGACTTAGTTATATTATTAGGTAGGATGTAACATTTATATATTATTCAGTGCTCATAGTTCGAGTGTTAAGTAGCTGACAGCATTGTCTAACTATCGCTTGTTTCGTTGCCGGCTTCTCTGTAGTTGCTGGGCAGCAGCAGTCCATGGAGTCATGTGATCAGGGTGGGGTGATCACACCTCACCTTGGTGAGAGACTGCCTGGCCTGCACTCACTCTTGTCTGTTTGACGTTGCTTCCAACAACACGGCCTCTCCAGCTCCCTTGCTGGCCCTTGTTGGAAGATCGTCTCTGTCGCTTTCTTGTTGTTGGTTCTGTATAACACTGTTCACAGAACATAGCCTAGACTTAGTGATTTTCGACGTTGTGTGTCAGACACTCTGAGAAACTCAGGTCCTGAGCTGTAGCTTCTGACCTAATTTGTACTGGTATCTGTGTACTGTCAGAGTCGGGGATTTACTAATTCTGAGCTTAGATTCAGTAGTATGGGAGTTTTGTGACTTTTGTGGAGAATCTGCAGATGGTCCCTACTTAGTGTCGTTATATTATCTACTTGTTCCTGATTCTGTGCTGCTGTTGCTTGCTATTTTGCTGTTCGGCTTATCAGTCGTTTTATTGTTCAAGCAAGCTGTTCTGATTGCCAGGTTGGTCAAGAAGCTAGTTTATGTGAGGACTTTTAGTCAGTCACTGGTTAAGTCTAGTCATGTCTTGAGACATAGCGAACTACTTAGAGCACTTACACACATACACACAAACTTGGTGGCACTCGATGTATGCACAAGGCTTATTCCTCTAAGAAAAAGGAGGAGTAGATGTAAAATAGAAAGAGACAGGCGCTCCCTTTACAGGCGACGGAAAAGAATAACAGAGCAGCTAAAAGAGGACAATATTTCTGAAATGCGTAGGGAGACACTGGTCAGAGAAATAGCAAGCATCGAACTCAAGCTAAAGGAATCTTATAGGAGTCAGGAATCGCGGGAAGAACTAAAAGCCATAAATGAAATCGAAAGAAACCCAAAGTATTTCTTCTCCTACGCCAAATCAAAGTCGAGAACAACATCCAGTATTGGGCCCCTACTTAAACAAGATGGGTCCTACACAGATGACAGCAAGGAAATAAGTGAGCTACTCAAGTCCCAATATGACTCAGTTTTTAGCAAGCCGCTAACCAGACTGAGAGTCGAAGATCAAAATGAATTTTTTATGAGAGAGCCACAAAATTTGGTTAACACAAGCCTATCCGATGTTATCCTGACGCCAAGTGACTTCGAACAGGCGATAAATGACATGCCCATGCACTCTGCCCCAGGGCCAGGGCCAGACTCATGGAACTCCGTGTTTATCACGAACTGCAAGAAGCCCCTATCACGAGCCTTTTCCATCCTATGGAGAGGGAGCATGGACACGGGGGTCGTCCCACAGTTACTAAAAACAACAGACATAGCCCCACTCCACAAAGGGGGCAGTAAAGCAACAGCAAAGAACTACAGACCGATAGCACTAACATCCCATATCATAAAAATCTTTGAAAGGGTCCTAAGAAGCAAGATCACCACCCATCTAGAAACCCATCAGTTACACAACCCAGGGCAACATGGGTTTAGAACAGGTCGCTCCTGTCTGTCTCAACTATTGGATCACTACGACAAGGTCCTAAATGCACTAGAAGATAAAAAGAATGCAGATGTAATATATACAGACTTTGCAAAAGCCTTCGAAAAGTGTGACCATGGCGTAATAGCGCACAAAATGCGTGCTAAAGGAATAACAGGAAAAGTCGGTCGATGGATCTATAATTTCCTCACTAACAGAACACAGAGAGTAGTCGTCAACAGAGTAAAGTCCGAGGCAGCTACGGTGAAAAGCTCTGTTCCACAAGGCACAGTAATCGCTCCCATCTTGCTCCTCATCCTCATATCCGACATAGACAAGGATGTCAGCCACAGCACCGTGTCTTCCTTTGCAGATGACACCCGAATCTGCATGACAGTGTCTTCCATTGCAGACACTGCAAGGCTCCAGGCGGACATCAACCGAATCTTTCAGTGGGCTGCAGAAAACAATATGAAGTTCAACGATGAGAAATTTCAATTACTCAGATATGGTAAACACGAGGAAATTAAATCTTCATCAGAGTACAAAACAAATTCTGGCCACAAAATAGAGCGAAACACCAATGTCAAAGACCTGGGAGTGATCATGTCGGAGGATCTCACCTTCAAGGACCATAACATTGTATCAATCGCATCTGCTAGAAAAATGACAGGATGGATAATGAGAACCTTCAAAACTAGGGAGGCCAAGCCCATGATGACACTCTTCAGGTCACTTGTTCTATCTAGGCTGGAATATTGCTGCACACTAACAGCACCTTTCAAGGCAGGTGAAATTGCTGACCTAGAAAATGTACAGAGAACCTTCACGGCGCGCATAACGGATATAAAACACCTCAATTACTGGGAGCGCTTGAGGTTCCTGAACCTGTATTCCCTGGAACGCAGGCGGGAGAGATACATGATTATATACACCTGGAAAATCCTAGAGGGACTAGTACCGAACTTGCACACGAAAATCACTCACTACGAAAGCAAAAGACTTGGCAGACGATGCAACATCCCCCCAATGAAAAGCAGGGGTGTCACTAGCACGTTAAGAGACCATACAATAAGTGTCAGGGGCCCGAGACTGTTCAACTGCCTCCCAGCATACATAAGGGGGATTACCAACAGACCCCTGGCAGTCTTCAAGCTGGCACTGGACAAGCACCTAAAGTCGGTTCCTGACCAGCCGGGCTGTGGCTCGTACGTTGGTTTGCGTGCAGCCAGCAGCAACAGCCTGGTTGATCAGGCTCTGATCCACCAGGAGGCCTGGTCACAGACCGGGCCGCGGGGGCGTTGACCCCCGGAACTCTCTCCAGGTAAACTCTCTCCAGGTATATATTTGTATTATGTTATTAAATGTTAACAATATACCAGACGGCACTTAAAAGCCATAAAGATGTGATATGTACCTTCAGCACAATACTACTGTACACCAGAGAAGTGTACCAACTTGTATCCTATATTATATTCAATTGATTACATTAATTTACTTTGATAATGTACGCCTAGACAACTTTATTGTTATTAATAAACTTATTAAATTTGAATTTCTTTAGTTAGTAGCCTACCAGTTGTAATTCTGAAGCACTATTGAATCTTACTAAATTCTAATGGATAATTGGACCAGGATACTGACTACTTGTTACAAAAACCCAGTAACAGGCTGGATGCTAGAAGGGCAGTCCTTTCTAGTATTCACTGGAGATCACTATGCTTATTAGATATCGTGTATTTTGTAACACTTTTCGCCTGCACTCCACTGAGTTCCAATCATGTGACTCCAAGCGTTCCCAATTATCAAGGTGTTTGACAATACTTATGTGTGCAGCGAAGGTTCTCTTTACATTCTCTAGATCTGCGATTTCACCTGCTTTGAATGGAGCTGTTAGCGTACATCAGTACTCCAGTCTAAAGAAAACAAGTGATTTAAAGTGGATCATCATTGGTTTGGCATCCCTTGTTTTGAAAGTTCTCATTGTCCATTCAATCATTTTCCTCGCAGATGTGATAGTAGCACTGTTGTGATCCTTGAAGGTGAGATCCTCAGACATTAACACTCTTCCGCTCTATTGTCTGATTAGAGTTTGTAGTATACTAAGTTCTTGCCATTATTTCCTCCAGTTTTCCATAACGGAGTAAGTGGAATGTGTCTTCATTGAACATCATATTGTTTTCTGTTGCCTATTGGAAAACTTGGTTTATATCTTCTTGGAGATTTACCGTGTCCTCAATGGATAACACTCTCATGCAGATCCTAGTATCGTCTGCAAAGGATGACACGGACACACGGTGCTATAGTTTACATCTCTGTGTCTGATATGAGGATAAGGAACAGGATGGGGGGCAAGTATTGTGCCTTGTGGAACAGAGCTTTTCACTATGACAGCCTCCAACTTGACTTTGTTTATCACTACTCTTTGTGTTCGATTGGTTAACAGGTTTTAGATTCATCTGACCACTTTGATAGTTATTCCTTTAGCACGCATTTTATGTGCTGTTACGCCATGATTGCACATGTCAAAGGCTTTTGCAAAATCTGTGTATACTACATCTGCCTTATGTTTGTCTTCCAGTGCATTCAAGACCATATCATAGTGGTCCAGTAGATGCGGGAAACAGGATCGACCAGCTCTGAACTCATGTTGCCCTGGACTATGCAATTGTTGGGAATCCAAATGATTTGCCATTATCCTTCTTAGAACTCTTTCAAATATTTTTATGGTATGGGACGTTAGAGCTATTGGTCTATAGTTCTCTGCTATTGCTTTGTTGCCATTTTTATGGAGTGCGGTTATACCCGTCGTTTCTAGCGACTGGGATTTCACCCGTGTCTGTGCTCCCTCTCCATAGCATACTTAAGACACGTGAAAGGGGTTTTTTGCAATTCTTGATGAACACAGAGTTCACGAGTCTCGACCTGCGGCTAAGTACACTGGGCATGTTCTCAATGGCTTTCTTTAAGTCTAGTGGAGTTAGGGTTATATCAGAAATTTGGAAACATTGACAGGGTTTTGAGGCTCATTCATGAAAAAATCATTTGGATTATCGATCTTTAGACTGATTAACGGCTCACTAAACGCAGAGTCGTAATGAGACTTTAGTATCTCATACTCATTTCTTTGTTGTCGTCTGTGTAAATTCACATCATGTTTGAGTTTAGTCCCAATACTAGAGGTTTTTTTTTTGACTAGTTTTTGGCATATGGAAAGAAATATTTTGAATTTCTTTCGATTTCACTGATAGCTTTTAACTCCTCCTGTCTTTCCTAGATTTTTTACGAATCATATAATTTAAGCTCAATATTCTCCACTTCCCTGGTTAGTGCTCCTTGAGGAGCTCAGTGATTCTTGGCTTTCTCTTGTAGAGGGAGCGTTTCTCTCTCTCTCTCTCTCTCTCTCTCTCTCTCTCTCTCTCTCTCTCTCTCTCTCTCTCTCTCTCTCTCTCTCTCTCTCTCTCTCTCTCTATTTTACTTCTTTTTTTCTTAGGTTAATATACCTTGAACATACTTCAGCTGCCAGGAAGATGATGCTTCCAAGGCAGTGGTTTGGGATCATGTTATTTAAGATATCTTCTCAACATGTTCCATTTAGGACATAATTTACCTAATCCAAGTTGATGGTCTTGTTGAAAGTGAAATTAGTGAAGGCAGCCTCGTAGCTGTACGCATTCTGCTCGTCACGATCCCTGTGCGTACAATTCTGGATTTTGATTAGATTGTGATCCGAATCAGTTGTTTTTTTATATTGTTATGTTTCTTACCAGGTCCTCATTACTTGTGAAACTATGGTTAAATATATTTTCCAGTCTTGCCATCTCCACTATCTGTTGCCATAGGGTGTATTTATCGCAGAGAATCAGCAACTCGTGTGTGTGTGTGTGTGTGTGTGTGTGTGTGTGTGTGTGTGTGTGTGTGTGTGTGTGTGTGTGTGTGTGTACTCACCTATTTGTACTCACCTATTTGTGGTTGCAGGGGTCGATTCCTAGCTCCTGGCCCCGCCTCTTCACCGGTTGCTACTAGGCCCTCTCTCTCCCCGCTCCATGAGCTTTATCAAACCTCGTCTTAAAACTGTGTATGCTTCCTGCCTCCACTACGTCATTTTCTAGGCTATTCCACTGCCTTACAACTCTATGACTGAAGAAATACTTCCTACTATCTCTCTGACTCATTTGTGTCTTCAACTTCCAATCGTGGCCTCTTGTTTCTGTGTCCCCTCCCTGGAACATCCTGTCTTTGTCCACCTTGTCTATTCTACGCAGTATTTTATATGTCGTTATCATGTCTTCCCTGACCCTCCTGTCCTCCAGTGTGGTCAGGCCGATTTCCCTTAATCTTTCCTCATAGGACATTCCCCTTAGCTCTGGAACTAACCTTGTCGCAAACCTTTGTACTTTCTCTAGTTTCTTGACGTGCTTTATCAAGTGCGGGTTCCAAACAGGTGCTGCATACTCCAGTATGGGCCTGACATACACGGTGTACAGTGTCTTGAATGATTCCTTACTAAGGTATCGGAATGCTGTTCTCAGGTTTGCCAGGCGCCCATATGCTGCAGCAGTTATCTGATTGATGTGTGCTTCCGGAGACATGCTCGGTGTTATACTCACCCCAAGATCTTTCTCCTTGAGTGAGGTTTGCAGTCTTTGGCCACCTAGCCTATACTCTGTCTGTGGTCTTCTGTGCCCCTCCCCCATCTTCATGACTTTGCATTTGGCAGGATTAAATTCGAGAAGACATTTGCTGGACCAGGTGTCCAGTCTGTCCAGGTCTCTTTGAAGTCCTGCCTGGTCCTCATCAGATTTAATTCTCCTCATTAACTTCACATCATCTGCAAACAGGGACACTTCTGAGTCTAACCCTTCCGTCATGTCGTTCACATATACCAAAAATAGCACTGGTCCTAGGACCGACCCCTGTGGGACCCCGCTCGTCACAGGTGCCCACTGTGATACATCATTACGTACCATGACTCGTTGTTGCCTCCCTGTCAGGTATTCTCTGATCCATTGCAGTGCCCTTCCTGTTATATGCGCCTGATGCTCTAGCTTCTGCACTAATCTCTTGTGAGGAACTGTGTCAAAGGCCTTCTTGCAGTCCAAGAAGATGCAATCAACCCACCCCTCTCTCTCTTGTCTTACTTCTGTTATTTTATCATAAAACTCCAGAAGGTTTGTGACACAGGATTTGCCTTCCGTGAATCCGTGCTGGTTGGCATTTATACTCCTGTTCCGTTCCAGGTGCTCCACCACTCTCCTCCTGATAATCTTCTCCATAATTTTGCATACTATACACGTCAATGACACAGGTCTATAGTTTAGTGCCTCTTTTCTGTCTCCTTTTTTAAAAATGGGAACTACATTTGCCGTCTTCCATACCTCAGGTAGTTGCCCAGTTTCCAGGGATGTGTTGAAGATTGTGGTAAGTGGCACGCACAACATATCTGCTCCCTCTCTAAGGACCCACGGGGAGATGTTGTCTGGTCCCATTGCCTTTGAGGTATCGATGTCCCTTAGCAGTTTCTTCACCTCCTCCTCATCTGTATGTATGTCGTGTGTATGTGTGTGTGTGTATGTGTGTGTGTGTGTGTGTGTGTGTGTGTGTGTGTGTGTGTGTGTGTGTGTGTGTGTGTGTGTGTGTGTGTGTGTGTGACTTCTCATCTGCGTTGCCTCCAGGGACTGTTTTGCTGTAACATTATTATTTGCTACATTCTTCCATTATATATGCGTTAGACTGAAATCACCAGCAGCAAGATGTTTAGGGCTGGGGCTGGATTGGTTTTCCAGACAGTAATAAATTTTCAATAACTGTTCCTGGAACTGTTGTATATAGTATCTTATATACAACCAAAATGACTAAGTTTTGGTTCTCGGTCTTTATTAATAGAACTTCAACTACATTGTGGTGTTTAATAACTGAGCGACTCTGACATACCTGCCAACCTTCCCCCTTCTACCTTTGTTGCCTTTTCTTTGTCATATCTGAAGGAAATGTGTGAAATTTTTAATTCTCATTTCCTCTCAGTTTTTATGCAGGAAGATACTAGCGAAATTCCAGAAATAATAAATTATATAGAACAGGATGATAATAAACTATGCACGATTAGGGTAACTAGTGACATGGTCCTTATACAAATAGAGAAATTAAAACTTAACAAATCCCCAGGCCCTGAGGAACTGCTTGCGAGGGTTTTAAATGAATGTAAAGAGGAACTTAGTAAACCGGCATATCACTACAAACTGGCATAGTGCCTGATAAGTGGAAAATGTCAAATGTAATACCTATTTACAAAGCAGGTGACAGGTCCTTAGCTTTAAACTATAGACCAATAAGCCTTACCCCCATAGTGGGAAAATTTATGGAATCAATAATAGCCGAGGCAATTTGCAGCCATCTTGAAAGGCATAAATTGAATAATGAATCTCAACACGGTTTTACAAAGGGGCGTTCCTGTCTTACGAATTTACTAACTTTTTTCACCAAGGTATTTGAGGAGGTAGATCATGGTAATGAATATGATATTGTGTATATGGACTTCAGTAAGGCTTTTGATAGAGTTCCACACCAGAGGTTATTGGGGAAAATTAAGGCACACGGAAAAAGGAGAATTTTTTTTTCCTGGGTAGAGGTGTGGTTGAAAGAGAGGCAGCAGAGAGTTTGCATCAATGAGGAGAAATCAGAAAGGGGGCGCGTCATGAGTGGTGTTCCACAAGGGTCAGTGTTGGGCCCTTTGTTGTTCATAATTTATAAAAACGACATAGATAAGGGAATAAATAGCGACATAAGCAAGTTTACCGATGACACCGAAATAGGCCGTTGAATTCATTCTGATGAGGACACTAGAGCACTCCAGGAAGATTTGAATAGACTGACGCAGTGGTCGGGAGAAGTGGCAGATGCAGTTTAATATAGACAAATGCAAAGTTCTAAACATCGGACAGGAAATAACCATGCCACATATAAACCAAATAATGTCTTAATATTACTCATTGCCAAAAGGATTTAGGAGTTCTGGTTAGCCAACAGGCTTACTGCAGTGGTTATTGGGGGGATTTTGTTGTTGGCATCAGTAGTTATGGGTCTGGAGGGGATGGAGGCCACTGGCTCCAGTCCAACAAGGCTCCAAGGTAGTGGAATATATTGGTTATTTCCTTCCATTTCCTGTTTACGTTTCCTGCCATTAAAAAATCGCTTGGAGTGGGATCATCCTAACTTCTATGACTCACTTGACATGGATTCAAACTCCACCCGTTCCGTGGTTTGTGAGTCAGTGAGGTAACAGTACTTGGTGATTTCAATATCAGCTACTAACGACGAAATAATGATCTATGGGAATAAACCAAGTCTATGGAAAAATAGTTATATTCAACTAATTAATGAGCCAACCTGAATAAGGTAATTCCCAGCCACGATACTTGACCACGTAGTATGTAACTAACTGCTTTGTAAACATAGTGAGTCAGGCAGCATTCCAATGGTATTAATTGTAGAATTATTGACAAATCTGTGGTAAAAGGACGCAGGTAAAAACTAAGGTATGTAGATGACTGGTTCAGAGAATCGACATGTTGATAAATTAGACACATGTGCAACACTTGGGTATCTTTAATGAGGAAACGTTTAGCCACACAGTGGCTTCATCAGTCCATACAAAGGAGAATAGTGAAGAACAGGAGGAGTTTGAGGTAATCAGTCCCTCAACCTTGAGTCGATGTGGACAGTCCATCAATCTTTTCAATATTTTCAAGATTGATGGACTGACCACATCGACTTAAGGCTGAGGGACTGATTACCTCAAACTCCTCCTGTTATTCAGCATTCTCCTTTTTATAGACTGATGAAGCCACTGTGTGGCGAAACGTTTCCTCATTAAAGACACCCAAGTGTTGCACAAATGTCTAATTTATCATAAACTAAGGTGACAATTTTATTGTGGCAACATTTCACTCTCCGGGAGCTTTGTCAAAGCTCCAGGAGAGCGAAACATTGTTACAATAAAAATGTTACATTAATTGCATATGTGTCCTCTTACCAAACATTGCAGTAACTGTCAGTAACCATCCTATCACTTACTCCACCAGAAACTTCATCAGAGGAAGAGTAGTCCAGCACAGGAGAGTCAGAATGACGTCAACTGGAAATATCAATATAGTGACAAGCGAACTACAAAACTGTGTCTGGACTGCAGTAACGAGTAGCACAAAGGTAACTGATGCTGGGGCAGAACTTAGAACAAATTCAATGCCATCTTTATGACAGCTCACCATTAAACGAGGTTAGGATTAAAAGAACTGAAGCCTGGATAACTGGCCAGATATTAGCCGGTATTATATGCAGAGAATAGTTGCTAAGAAAAAGGTAAGAGCACATAGACAGGATGTTGCGGCGCCAAACGAACGAAGTGCAGAAGCTTATAAAAGGAGCAAAGACAAGGCAGTATTGCTGAAAAAAATCGAAGAATGAAAATGCAATCATAGAAAGCTCTGGCAACAATTAAAAGCACTGGGGAAAAGCCATAGACCAGTAGATGGACGTACCATGGTGCTAGGTACTGGCAACCATGGTGCTAGGTACTGGCAACCATGGTGCTAGGTACTGGCAACCATGGTGCTAGGTACTGGCAACCATGGTGCTAGGTACTGGCAACAATGGTGATAGGTACTGGCAACCATGGTGCTAGGTACTGGCAACCATGGTGCTAGGTACTGGCAACCATGGTGCTAGGTACTGGCAACCATGGTGCTAGGTACTGGCAACCATGGTGCTAGGTACTGGCAACCATGGTGCTAGGTACTGGCAACCATGGTGCTAGGTACGGGCAACCATGGTGCTAGGTACTGGCAACCATGGTGCTAGGTACTGGCAACCATGGTGCTAGGTACTGGCAACCATGGTGCTAGGTACTGGCAACCATGGTGCTAGGTACTGGCAACCATGGTGCTAGGTACGGGCAACCATGGTGCTAGGTACTGGCAACCATGGTGCTAGGTACTGGCAACCATGGTGCTAGGTACTGGCAAGCATGGTGCTAGGTACTGGCAACCATGGTGCTAGGTACTGGCAACCATGGTGCTAGGTACTGGCAACCATGGTGCTAGGTACTGGCAACCATGGTGCTAGGTACTGGCAACCATGGTGCTAGGTACTGGCAATCATGGTGCTAGGTACTGGCAACCATGGTGCTAGGTACTGGCAACCATGGTGCTAGGTACTGGCAACCATGGTGCTAGGTACTGGCAACCATGGTGCTAGGTACTGGCAACCATGGTGCTAGGTACTGGCAACCATGGTGCTAGGTACTGGCAACCATGGTGCTAGGTACTGGCAACCATGGTGCTAGGTACTGGCAACCATGGTGCTAGGTACTGGCAACCATGGTGCTAGGTACTGGCAACCATGGTGCTAGGTACTGGCAACCATGGTGCTAGGTACTGGCAACCATGGTGCTAGGTACTGGCAACCATGGTGCTAGGTACTGGCAACCATGGTGCTAGGTACTGGCAACCATGGTGCTAGGTACTGGCAACCATGGTGCTAGGTACTGGCAACCATGGTGCTAGGTACTGGCAACCATGGTGCTAGGTACTGGCAACCATGGTGCTAGGTACTGGCAACCATGGTGCTAGGTACTGGCAACCATGGTGCTAGGTACTGGCAACCATGGTGCTAGGTACTGGCAACCATGGTGCTAGGTACTGGCAACCATGGTGCTAGGTACTGGCAACCATGGTGCTAGGTACTGGCAACCATGGTGCTAGGTACTGGCAACCATGGTGCTAGGTACTGGCAACCATGGTGCTAGGTACTGGCAACCATGGTGCTAGGTACTGGCAACCATGGTGCTAGGTACTGGCAACCATGGTGCTAGGTACTGGCAACCATGGTGCTAGGTACTGGCAACCATGGTGCTAGGTACTGGCAACCATGGTGCTAGGTACTGGCAACCATGGTGCTAGGTACTGGCAACCATGGTGCTAGGTACTGGCAACCATGGTGCTAGGTACTGGCAACCATGGTGCTAGGTACTGGCAACCATGGTGCTAGGTACTGGCAACCATGGTGCTAGGTACTGGCAACCATGGTGCTAGGTACTGGCAACCATGGTGCTAGGTACTGGCAACCATGGTGCTAGGTACTGGCAACCATGGTGCTAGGTACTGGCAACCATGGTGCTAGGTACTGGCAACCATGGTGCTAGGTACTGGCAACCATGGTGCTAGGTACTGGCAACCATGGTGCTAGGTACTGGCAACCATGGTGCTAGGTACTGGCAACCATGGTGCTAGGTACTGGCAACCATGGTGCTAGGTACTGGCAACCATGGTGCTAGGTACTGGCAACCATGGTGCTAGGTACTGGCAACCATGGTGCTAGGTACTGGCAACCATGGTGCTAGGTACTGGCAACCATGGTGCTAGGTACTGGCAACCATGGTGCTAGGTACTGGCAACCATGGTGCTAGGTACTGGCAACCATGGTGCTAGGTACTGGCAACCATGGTGCTAGGTACTGGCAACCATGGTGCTAGGTACTGGCAACCATGGTGCTAGGTACTGGCAACCATGGTGCTAGGTACTGGCAACCATGGTGCTAGGTACTGGCAACCATGGTGCTAGGTACTGGCAACCATGGTGCTAGGTACTGGCAACCATGGTGCTAGGTACTGGCAACCATGGTGCTAGGTACTGGCAACCATGGTGCTAGGTACTGGCAACCATGGTGCTAGGTACTGGCAACCATGGTGCTAGGTACTGGCAACCATGGTGCTAGGTACTGGCAACCATGGTGCTAGGTACTGGCAACCATGGTGCTAGGTACTGGCAACCATGGTGCTAGGGACTGGCAACCATGGTGCTAGGTACTGGCAACCATGGTGCTAGGTACTGGCAACCATGGTGCTAGGTACTGGCAACCATGGTGCTAGGTACTGGCAACCATGGTGCTAGGTACTGGCAACCATGGTGCTAGGTACTGGCAACCATGGTGCTAGGTACTGGCAACCATGGTGCTAGGTACTGGCAACCATGGTGCTAGGTACTGGCAACCATGGTGCTAGGTACTGGCAACCATGGTGCTAGGTACTGGCAACCATGGTGCTAGGTACGGGCAACCATGGTGCTAGGTACTGGCAACCATGGTGCTAGGTACTGGCAACCATGGTGCTAGGTACTGGCAACCATGGTGCTAGGTACTGGCAACCATGGTGCTAGGTACTGGCAACCATGGTGCTAGGTACTGGCAACCATGGTGCTAGGTACTGGCAACCATGGTGCTAGGTACTGGCAACCATGGTGCTAGGTACTGGCAACCATGGTGCTAGGTACTGGCAACCATGGTGCTAGGTACTGGCAACCATGGTGCTAGGTACTGGCAACCATGGTGCTAGGTACTGGCAACCATGGTGCTAGGTACTGGCAACCATGGTGCTAGGTACTGGCAACCATGGTGCTAGGTACTGGCAACCATGGTGCTAGGTACTGGCAACCATGGTGCTAGGTACTGGCAACCATGGTGCTAGGTACGGGCAACCATGGTGCTAGGTACTGGCAACCATGGTGCTAGGTACTGGCAACCATGGTGCTAGGTACTGGCAACCATGGTGCTAGGTACTGGCAACCATGGTGCTAGGTACTGGCAACCATGGTGCTAGGTACTGGCAACCATGGTGCTAGGTACTGGCAACCATGGTGCTAGGTACTGGCAACCATGGTGCTAGGTACTGGCAACCATGGTGCTAGGTACTGGCAACCATGGTGCTAGGTACTGGCAACCATGGTGCTAGGTACTGGCAACCATGGTGCTAGGTACTGGCAACCATGGTGCTAGGTACTGGCAACCATGGTGCTAGGTACTGGCAACCATGGTGCTAGGTACTGGCAACCATGGTGCTAGGTACTGGCAACCATGGTGCTAGGTACTGGCAACCATGGTGCTAGGTACTGGCAACCATGGTGCTAGGTACTGGCAACCATGGTGCTAGGTACTGGCAACCATGGTGCTAGGTACTGGCAACCATGGTGCTAGGTACTGGCAACCATGGTGCTAGGTACTGGCAACCATGGTGCTAGGTACTGGCAACCATGGTGCTAGGTACTGGCAACCATGGTGCTAGGTACTGGCAACCATGGTGCTATGTACTACTGGCAACCATGGTGCTAGGTACTGGCAACCATGGTGCTAGGTACTGGCAACCATGGTGCTAGGTACTGGCAACCATGGTGCTAGGTACTGGCAACCATGGTGCTAGGTACTGGCAACCATGGTGCTAGGTACTGGCAACCATGGTGCTAGGTACTGGCAACCATGGTGCTAGGTACTGGCAACCATGGTGCTAGGTACTGGCAACCATGGTGCTAGGTACTGGCAACCATGGTGCAAGGTACTGGCAACCATGGTGCTAGGTACTGGCAACCATGGTGCTAGGTACTGGCAACCATGGTGCTAGGTACTGGCAACCATGGTGCTGGCAACCATGGTGCTAGGTACTGGCAACCATGGTGCTAGGTACTGGCAACCATGGTGCTAGGTACTGGCAACCATGGTGCTAGGTACTGGCAACCATGGTGCTAGGTACTGGCAACCATGGTGCTAGGTACTGGCAACCATGGTGCTAGGTACTGGCAACCATGGTGCTAGGTACTGGCAACCATGGTGCTAGGTACTGGCAACCATGGTGCTAGGTACGGGCAACCATGGTGCTAGGTACTGGCAACCATGGTGCTAGGTACTGGCAACCATGGTGCTAGGTACTGGCAACCATGGTGCTAGGTACTGGCAACCATGGTGCTAGGTACTGGCAACCATGGTGCTAGGTACTGGCAACCATGGTGCTAGGTACTGGCAACCATGGTGCTAGGTACTGGCAACCATGGTGCTAGGTACTGGCAACCATGGTGCTAGGTACTGGCAACCATGGTGCTAGGTACTGGCAACCAGGGTGCTAGGTACGGGCAACCATGGTGCTAGGTACTGGCAACCATGGTGCTAGGTACTGGCAACCATGGTGCTAGGTACTGGCAACCATGGTGCTAGGTACTGGCAACCATGGTGCTAGGTACTGGCAACCATGGTGCTAGGTACTGGCAACCATGGTGCTAGGTACTGGCAACCATGGTGCTAGGTACTGGCAACCATGGTGCTAGGTACTGGCAACCATGGTGCTAGGTACTGGCAACCATGGTGCTAGGTACTGGCAACCATGGTGCTAGGTACTGGCAACCATGGTGCTAGGTACTGGCAACCATGGTGCTAGGTACTGGCAACCATGGTGCTAGGTACTGGCAACCATGGTGCTAGGTACTGGCAACCATGGTGCTAGGTACTGGCAACCATGGTGCTAGGTACTGGCAACCATGGTGCTAGGTACTGGCAACCATGGTGCTAGGTACTGGCAACCATGGTGCTAGGTACTGGCAACCATGGTGCTAGGTACTGGCAACCATGGTGCTAGGTACTGGCAACCATGGTGCTAGGTACTGGCAACCATGGTGCTAGGTACTGGCAACCATGGTGCTAGGTACTGGCAACCATGGTGCTAGGTACGGGCAACCATGGTGCTAGGTACTGGCAACCATGGTGCTAGGTACTGGCAACCATGGTGCTAGGTACTGGCAACCATGGTGCTAGGTACTGGCAACCATGGTGCTAGGTACTGGCAACCATGGTGCTAGGTACTGGCAACCATGGTGCTAGGTACTGGCAACCATGGTGCTAGGTACTGGCAACCATGGTGCTAGGTACTGGCAACCAGGTGCACCAGGAAGCAACTACAGCCACAAAATGTTTCAATTAATACAAGTATACAACTCTTGCTTCTACACTACTCAGCAAGCTATCAGACCCACCAACACTGCTCAGCAAGCTATCAGACCCACCAACACTGCTCAGCAAGCTATCAGACCCACCAACACTGCTCAGCAAGCTATCAGACCCACCAACACTACTCAGCAAGCTATCAGACCCACCAACACTACTCAGCAAGGTATCAGACCCACCAACACTACTCAGCAAGCTATCAGACCCACCAACACTGCTCAGCAAGCTATCAGACCCACCAACACTGCTCAGCAAGCTATCAGACCCACCAACACTACTCAGCAAGGTATTAGACCCACCAACACTACTCAGCAAGCTATCAGACCCACCAACACTGCTCAGCAAGCTATCAGACCCACCAACACTGCTCAGCAAGCTATCAGACCCACCAACACTACTCAGCAAGGTATCAGACCCACCAACACTACTCAACAAGCTATCAGACCCACAAACACTACTCAGCAAGCTATCAGACCCACCAACACTACTCAGCTAGCTATCAGACCCACCAACACTGCTCAGCAAGCTATCAGACCCACTAAGACTACTCAGCAAGCTATCAGACCGACCAACACTACTCAGCAAGCTATCAGACCCACCAACACTACTCAGCAAGCTATCAGACCCACCAACACTACTCAGCAAGCTATCAGACCCACCAACACTACTCAGCAAGCTATCAGACCCAACAACACTACTCAACAAGCTATCAGACCCAACAACACTACTCAGCAAGTTATCAGACCCAACAACACTACTCAGCAAGCTATCAGACCCACCAACACTACTCAGCAAGCTGTCAGGTCCACCAACAACACTACTCAGCAAGCTATCAGACCCACCAACACTGCTCAGCAAGCTGTCAGGCCCACCAATACTACTCAGCAAGCTATCAGAACAACCAACACTACTCAGCAAGCTATCAGACCCACCAACACTACTCAGCAAGCTGTCAGGTTCACCAACACTACTCAGTAAGCTCTCAGACCCACCAACACTGCTCAGCAAGCTGTCAGGCCCACCAATACTACTCAGCAAGCTATCAGACCCACCAACACTACTCAGCAAGCTATCAGACCCACCAACACTACTCAGCAAGCTATCAGACCCACCAACAATACTCAGCAAGTTATCAGGTTCACCAACACTACTCAGAAAGCTATCAGGCCCACCAACACGACTCAGCAAGCTGTCAGGTCCACCAACATGACTCAGCAAGCTGTCAGGCCCACCAACATAACTCAGCAAGCTGTCAGGCCCACCAACACGACTCAGCAAGCTGTCAGGTCCACCAACACGACTCAGCAAGCTGTCAGGTCCACCAACATGACTCAGCAAGCTGTCAGGCCCACCAACATAACTCAGCAAGCTGTCAGGCCCACCAACACGACTCAGCAAGCTGTCAGGCCCACCAACACGACTCAGCAAGCTGTCAGGTCCACCAACACGACTCAGCAAGCTGTCAGGTCCACCAACATGAATCAGCAAGCTGTCAGGCCCACCAACACGACTCAGCAAGCTATCAGGCGCACCAACATGACTCAGCAAGCTGTCAGGCCCACCAACACGACTCAGCAAGCTGTCAGGCCCACCAACATGACTCAGCAAGCTGTCAGGCTCACCAACATGACTCAGCAAGCTATCAGGCGCACCAACATGACTCAGCAAGCTGTCAGGCCCACCAACATGACTCAGGAAGCTATCAGGCGCACCAACATGACTCAGCAAGCTGTCAGGCCCACCAACATGACTCAGCAAGCTATCAGGCGCACCAACATGACTCAGCAAGCTGTCAGGCCCACCAACATGACTCAGCAAGCTATCAGGCGCACCAACATGACTCAGCAAGCTGTCAGGCCCACCAACATGACTCAGCAAGCTGTCAGGCCCACCAACATGACTCAGCAAGCTGTCAGGCCCACCAACACAAGGCAGTAATCATACAGGCCCATCAAATAACTTCGATATAGACTCCAATCATTGTAAAACCTACTACGGTAACTGTATCTTATGAATTTGCGCAGAAAGAACTAAATTCAAACCGAAACATGCGCCTGACCAGCCAGCATTACTGCCAGAGTCCCGACAGATCACATGATATCCATCACCACCATTACTGTGTCAGAGGACCTCAAGGCGGCCAGAGTCACTCCCAGTGCCATGAAAAAAAAAAGATAAGTCGGATATTAGCCTCTTAATATTCTCAGCGTAATACTGAAAATTCTGGAGAGAGTAGTTTATTACTGAGCAGTTACGTACCTTAATAACTTATATATTTACCAGTCTGGTTCCAGATCTTCCTCAACCGATGCATCCTTAATTAATTTAATTTAATAGATCACATGAGAACCCAGATGTTGTTAGTGAATTTCACACGTAGAGTGACTCAAGAGTGACACAAGACGTGCGCTTCAGTCAACCATTGCTTGTTCAGTAAGCAACTTCAGGCTGTGAGTACAGCAACTATAGATTGACTTAAGTCTTACCTGAGCGTCAGGAAATATATTTTCAATAATACAGGGTCAGAACCTCTGTTGATGACATTTGGGGGTTCCACAAGGTTTTGTTGGGCAACCCCTGCTGATTTGTGGGGTTCCACAAGGTTATGTTAAGCAACCCCTGCGATGATATATGGAGTTCCACAAGGTTATGTTAGGCAACCCCTGCTGATAACATGTGGGGTTCCACAAGGTTATGTTAAGGAACCCCTGCTGATGGCAAGTGTTTCCTGACCAGGGTTTGCTAGTACCATTAGTACTGTACCACTAGTACTAGTACCACTACTACTAGTACCACTACTAGCACTAGCATCACTACTACTAGCACCACTACTACTAATACCATTACTACTAGCACTACTGCTACTAGTACCACTACTACTAGGACTAGTACTGGTACCACTACTACTAGTACCATTACTATTAGCATCACTGATAGTACCATTACTACTAGTACCACTACTAGGACCATTACTACTAGTATTACTACTATTAGTACCATTACTAATAGTAACAGTAGCATTATTACTAATAGCATCATTACTAATAGTAATAGTAGCACTGTTACTAATAGCACTATTACTAATAGTAATAGTAGCACTATTACTAATAGCACCATTACTAATAGTAGCACCATTACTAATTGTAATAAAAGTACCACTACTACCAGTACCATTCTAGCACCACTACTACTAGTACCATTACTAATAGTATTACTGCTACTATTACCACTACTACTAGTACCATTACTTCTAGCACCACTACTACTAGTACCATTACTTTTGGTACCACTACTACTAGTACCAGTACTTCTATTACCACTACTAGTACCACTACTATTAGTACCATTACTACTACTATTACCGCTACTTTCACTATTATCCCATGTGCCTGCAAGTGCCACTGTATCAAGGATAGTCCCTGACCACAGTCCTTCCTGGTAGTTACGACCAGTAGGGACGACTCTTGAGAGTTGTTGAGTCGTTAGCGCCTTCCTGCTTGTTCCCTCATTACTGGTCGTTCCCGGAACCCCTCGTTCAGAGACACGTGACTCTCCTCTGTGCTCCCATACAATGGTGGCTTCCTGTGAAACTCCCTCACTGAGAGGAGGCTTCCGATGAACCCTGAAAGGGGGTTTCGTGTGAACCCTCAGAGGAGGTTTCCGGTGATGCCTGAGAGGAGGTTTCTGGTGATGTCTGAGAGGAAGTTTCCGGGAACCTTGAGAGGCTTCCGGTGAACCCTGAGAGAAGGTTTCCGGTGAAGCCTGAAAGGAGGCTTCCGGTGAAGCCTGAAAGGAGGCTTCCGGTGAAGCCTGAAAGGAGGCTTCCGGTAAACCTTGAAAGGAGGCTTCCAGTGAACTCCCCTTACCGAGGGGAGGCTTCCTGTGAACCCCTTACTGAGGGGAGGCTTCTTGTGGCTTTGTTGAGGAAATAGTATTGTGGGATTGTTGAAGGAATGGTATTGTGGGATTGTTGAAGGAATGGTATTGTGGGATTGTTGAAGGAATGGTATTGTGGGATTGTTGAAGGAATGGTATTGTGGGATTGTTGAAGGAATGGTACTGTAGGATTGTTGAAGGAATGGTATTGTGGGATTGTTGAAGGAATGGTACTGTAGGATTGTTGAAGGAATGGTATTGTGGGATTGTTGAAGGAATGGTATTGTGGGATTGTTGAAGGAATGGTATTGTGGGATTGTTGAAGGAATGGTATTGTGGGATTGTTGAAGGAATGGTATTGTGGGATTATTGAAGGAATGGTATTGTGGGATTGTTGAAGGAATGGTATTGTGGGATTGTTGAAGGAATGGTATTGTGGGATTGTTGAAGGAATGGTATTGTGGGATTGTTGAAGGAATGTTATTGTGGGATTGTTGAAGGAATGGTACTGTAGGATTGTTGAAGGAATGGTATTGTGGGATTGTTGAAGGAATGGTACTGTAGGATTGTTGAAGGAATGGTATTGTGGGATTGTTGAAGGAATGGTATTGTGGGATTGTTGAAGGAATGGTATTGTGGGATTGTTGAAGGAATGGTATTGTGGGATTGTTGAAGGAATGGTATTGTGGGATTGTTGAAGGAATGGTATTGTGGGATTGTTGAAGGAATGGTATTGTTGTTGAAGGAATGGTACTGTAGGATTGTTGAAGGAATGGTATTGTGGGATTGTTGAAGGAATGGTATTGTGGGATTGTTGAAGGAATGGTATTGTGGGATTGTTGAAGGAATGGTATTGTGGGATTGTTGAAGGAATGGTATTGTATTGTGAATGGTATTGTTGTTGAAGGAATGGTATTGTGGGATTGTTGAAGGAATGGTATTGTGGGATTATTGAATGGTATTGTGGGATTGTTGAAGGAATGGTATTGTGGGAGTGTTGAAGGAATGGTATTGTGGGATTGTTGAAGGAATGGTATTGTGGGATTGCTGAAAGAATGGTATTGTGGGATTGTTGAAGGAATGGTATTGTGGGATTGTTGAAGGAATGGTATTGTGGGATTGTTGAAGGAATGGTATTGTGGGATTGTTGAAGGAATGGTATTGTGGGATTGTTGAAGGAATGGTATTGTGGGATTGTTGAAGGAATGGTATTGTGGGAGTGTTGAAGGAATGGTATTGTGGGATTGTTGAAGGAATGGTATTGTGGGATTGTTGAAGGAATGGTATTGTGGGATTGTTGAAGGAATGGTATTGTGGGATTGTTGAAGGAATGGTATTGTGGGATTGTTGAAGGAATGGTATTGTGGGATTGTTGAAGGAATGGTATTGTGGGATTGTTGAAGGAATGGTATTGTGGGATTGTTGAAGGAATGGTATTGTGGGATTGTTGAAGGAATGGTATTGTGGGATTGTTGAAGGAATGGTATTGTGGGATTGTTGAAGGAATGGTATTGTGGGAGTGTTGAAGGAATGGTATTGTGGGAGTGTTGAAGGAATGGTATTGTGGGATTGTTGAAGGAATGGTATTGTGGGATTGTTGAAGGAATGGTATTGTGGGATTGTTGAAGGAATGGTATTGTGGGATTGTTGAAGGAATGGTATTGTGGGATTGTTGAAGGAATGGTATTGTGGGATTGTTGAAGGAATGGTATTGTGGGATTGTTGAAGGAATGGTATTGTGGGATTGTTGAAGGAATGGTATTGTGGGAGTGTTGAAGGAATGGTATTGTGGGATTGTTGAAGGAATGGTATGAAAGAATGTGGGATTGTTGAAGGAATGGTATTGTGGGATTGTTGAAGGAATGGTATTGTGGGATGAAAGAATGGTATTGTGGGATTGTTGAAGGAATGGTATTGTGGGATTGTTGAAGGAATGGTATTGTGGGATTGTTGAAGGAATGGTATTGTGGGATTGTTGAAGGAATGGTATTGTGGGATTGTTGAAGGAATGGTATTGTGGGATTGTTGAAGGAATGGTATTGTGGGATTGTTGAAGGAATGGTATTGTGGGATTGTTGAAGGAATGGCATTGTTGGATTGTTGAAGGATTGGTATTGTGGGATTGTTGAAGGAATGGTATTGTGGGATTGTTGAAGGAATGGTATTGTGGGATTGTTGAAGGAATGGTATTGTGGGATTGTTGAAGGAATGGTATTGTGGGATTGTTGAAGGAATGGTATTGTGGGATTATTGAAGGAATGGTACTGTAGGATTGTTGAAGGAATGGTATTGTGGGATTGTTGAAGGAATGGTATTGTGGGATTGTTGAAGGAATGGTATTGTGGGATTGTTGAAGGAATGGTATTGTAGGATTGTTGAAGGAATGGTATTGTGGGATTGTGAAGGAATGGTATTGTTGGATTGTTGAAGGAATGGTACTGTGGGATTGTTGAAGGAATGGTATTGTGGGATTGTTGAAGGAATGGTATTGTGGGATTGTTGAAGGAATGGTATTG
>NC_091314.1:27149236-27151736 GCF_038502225.1 Cherax quadricarinatus
CCTCTGCTTAAAGCTATGTATGGATCCTGCCTCCACTACATCGCTTCCCAAACTATTCCACTTACTGACTACTCTGTGGCTGAAGAAATACTTCCTAACATCCCTGTGATTCATCTGTGTCTTCAGCTTCCAACTGTGTCCCCTTGTTACTGTGTCCAATCTCTGGAACATCCTGTCTTTGTCCACCTTGTCAATTCCTCTCAGTATTTTGTATGTCGTTATCATGTCCCCCCTATCTCTCCTGTCCTCCAGTGTCGTCAGGTTGATTTCCCTTAACCTCTCCTCGTAGGACATACCTCTTAGCTCTGGGACTAGTCTTGTTGCAAACCTTTGCACTTTCTCTAGTTTCTTCACGTGCTTGGCTAGGTGTGGGTTCCAAACTGGTGCCGCATACTCCAATATGGGCCTAACATACACGGTGTACAGGGTCCTGAATGATTCCTTATTAAGATGTCGGAATGCTGTTCTGAGGTTTGCTAGGCGCCCATATGCTGCAGCAGTTATTTGGTTGATGTGCGCTTCAGGAGATGTGCCTGGTGTTATACTCACCCCAAGATCTTTTTCCTTGAGTGAGGTTTGTAGTCTCTGACCCCCTAGACTGTACTCCGTCTGCGGCCTTCTTTGCCCTTCCCCAATCTTCATGACTTTGCACTTGGTGGGATTGAACTCCAGGAGCCAATTGCTGGACCAGGTCTGCAGCTTGTCCAGATCCCTTTGTAGTTCTGCCTGGTCTTCGATCGAGTGAATTCTTCTCATCAACTTCACGTCATCTGCAAACAGGGACACCTCAGAGTCTATTCCTTCCGTCATGTCGTTCACAAATACCAGAAACAGCACTGGTCCTAGGACTGACCCCTGCGGGACCCCGCTGGTCACAGGTGCCCACTCTGACACCTCGCCACGTACCATGACTCGCTGCTGTCTTCCTGACAAGTATTCCCTGATCCATTGTAGTGCCTTCCCTGTTATCCCTGCTTGGTCCTCCAGTTTTTGCGCCAATCTCTTGTGTGGAACTGTGTCAAACGCCTTCTTGCAGTCCAAGAAAATGCAATCCACCCACCCCTCTCTCTCTTGTCTTACTGCTGTCACCATGTCATAGAACTCCAGTAGGTTTGTGACACAGGATTTCCCGTCCCTGAAACCATGTTGGCTGCTGTTGATGAGATCATTCCTTTCTAGGTGTTCCACCACTCTTCTCCTGATAATCTTCTCCATGATTTTGCATACTATACATGTCAGTGACACTGGTCTGTAGTTTAATGCTTCATGTCTGTCTCCTTTTTTAAAGATTGGGACTACATTTGCTGTCTTCCATGCCTCAGGCAATCTCCCTGTTTCGATAGATGTATTGAATATTGTTGTTAGGGGTACACATAGCGCCTCTGCTCCCTCTCTCAATACCCATGGGGAGATGTTATCTGGCCCCATTGCCTTTGAGGTATCTAGCTCACTCAGAAGCCTCTTCACTTCTTCCTCGGTTGTGTGCACTGTGTCCAGCACTTGGTGGTGTGCCCCACCTCTCCGTCTTTCTGGAGTCCCTTCTGTCTCCTCTGTGAACACTTCTTTGAATCTCTTGTTGAGTTCTTCACATACTTCACGGTCATTTCTTGTTGTCTCTCCTCCTTCCTTCCTTAGCCTGATTACCTGGTCCTTGACTGTTGTTTTCCTCCTGATGTGGCTGTACAACAGTTTCGGGTCAGATTTGGCTTTCGCTGCTATGTCATTTTCATATTGTCTTTGGGCCTCCCTTCTTATCTGTGCATATTCGTTTCTGGCTCTACGACTGTTCTCCTTATTCTCCTGGGTCCTTTGCCTTCTATATTTCTTCCATTCCCTAGCACACTTGGTTTTTGCCTCCCTGCACCTTTGGGTAAACCATGGGCTCATCCTGGCTTTTTCATTAATCCTGTTACCCTTGGGTACAAACCTCTCCTCAGCCTCTTTGCATTTTGTTGCTACATATTCCATCATCTCATTAACTGGCTTCCCTGCCAGTTCTCTGTCCCACTGAACCCCGTTCAGGTAGTTCCTCATTCCTGTGTAGTCCCGTTTCTTGTAGTTTGGCTTCATTCGTCCTGGCCTTCCTGCTTCTCCCTCCACTTGTAGCTCTACTGTGTATTCGAAGCTTAAAACCACATGGTCACTGGCCCCAAGGGGTCTTTCATATGTGATGTCCTCGATATCTGCACTACTCAAGGTGAATACTAAGTCCAGCCTTGCTGGTTCATCCTCTCCTCTCTCTCTTGTAGTGTCCCTTACGTGTTAGCACATGAAGTTTTCCAGTACCACCTCCATCATCTTAGCCCTCCATGTATCTTGGCCCCCATGTGGGTCCAAGTTCTCCCAATCGATCTCCTTGTGGTTAAAGTCACCCATGATCAGGAGCTTTGCCCTGCATGCATGAGCTCTTCCGGCCACTCTAGCCAGTGTGTCAACCATCGCTCTATTGCTCTCGTCGTACTCTTGCCTTGGCCTCCTGCTGTTCTGTGGTGGGTTATAC
>NC_091314.1:27161736-27164236 GCF_038502225.1 Cherax quadricarinatus
CGTTCTCATGGCCCCAGCGTTATTTATGTCGTTTTATCTTTCTCCTGACCTCTTCCAGTAGTCGTCCGATGATCTGGTCACTCTTTTGCATCTAAAGGCCCTGTGGAACCCCGCCTGTCACAGGCGCCCACTCTGACACCTCGTCGCGTACCATGACTCGTTGTTGCCTCCCTGTCAGATATTCTCTGATCCATTGCAGTGCCTTTCCTGTTATGTGTGCCTGGTCCTCTAGCTTTTGCAGTAACCTCTTGTGAGGAACTGTGTCGAAAGCCTGTGTGTGTGTGTGTGTGTGTGTGTGTGTGTGTGTGTGTGTGTGTGCGTGTGTGTGTGTGTGTGTGTGTAATTATGTGTGGGTTTATTATGTGTCTGAAAAGTAGGTGGCTTATGCTTGGAGTGTAATGTAGATTCTCAGTTGTCGCTTGTGTCCACAACCTCTTGTGACCTGACTCCCACCCTTGCAGTGTTGCCTATATCGACCTACTTATAGTGAGTTAATCGCCTTGTTCAATGGATTACCATTTGCTAAACCTTATTGAATACTTGAGTGCCTATTCTTTATCGTGCTATGAGAGTTAGACCATTCACATTCAGCTTGGCGGTTAATTGGAACCTGGACCCCACACCCAAACAACCACTCATAGGTGATACAGTACTTGTAGTGCAGCTGTAGCAGTGTAGATTGTCCAGGTCGATGTACGTCCTGGCGTAGAGACACACTTACAGTGTGTGTGTGTGTGTGTGTGTGTGTGTGTGTGTGTGTGTGTGTGTGTGTGTGTGTGTGTGTGGGTGGGTGTTTGTGTGTGTGTGTGTGTGTGTATGTGTGTGTGTGTGTGTGTGTGTGTGTGTGTGTGTGTGTGTGTGTGTGTGTGTGTGTGTGTGTGTGTGTGTGTGTTTACAGGGTGTGCAGGGTTATAGGGCTACCCCTGCTGCCCTCTACCAGCACGCAGGTGAGGCTAACAAAGGCCTATCTACCACCACTTTTTCCCCCACCCTACCCACCCATACCCCTCACACTACCAGTCACCCCCACCGCCACCCTTCCCCTCACCCACACCCCTCCCCTCACCCACAACCACCCCCCCTCCCCCCCTCCCCCCTCCCCCACCCCCTCCCCCACCCCCTCACCCCCCTTACAGCCGCCTACACTCAACTCTTTGATTCCTAAAAGTGTTGATGTTTTTTTTTTCCCCTTTTCCCAAATGTCAATTCAATTTTTATATCGCATTTCCTCGCTTTTAAAAAAACCGGAGCCCTTTTTTTTTTTTTTTATGCCCCGGGTGTTTTCCCGATCCTCAGCTTCCAGCTTTGTCTGCACCACCACACTTTCTCTCTCTCTTTTTTTCTTTTCATTTTTTTGTAGCTCTGAACTCTGTAAATAATTGGAAGTCTTTGTTGCTCTCACTTGGTTCAGGTCATTTTGAGCGAAATTCCTGTCAGGTTATCTCTTTAAATAATTTATTAATTATTAACACATAAATGCATGTCAGTACTTACACAACATTATATATATATATATATATATATATATATATATATATATATATATATATATATATATATATATATATATACATATATATCAATAACAGCACTGCGACTAGCCAAGGACTCGAACCCGTGCTGCTTTGGCCTGCCTCGTGGGTGAAAACTCATGATGCCTTAATCCACTGGACCATACAATCCTTAAGAGTGGCGCATCCAGCGGAACTTGATGTTGTACTCGCTTCCCAAGAACATACGATGGTGTGGATGACTCTAGGCTAATTTCACACCATCCACACCATCGTATGTCCTTGGGTAACGAGTACAACATCCAGTTCCACTGGGTGCGCTACTCTTAAGGATTGTATGGTTCAGTGGATTAAGGCATCATGAGTTTTCGCCCACGAGGCAGGCCAAAGCAGCACGGGTTCAAGTCCTTGGCTAGTCGCAGTGTTGTTATTGATATATATATATATATATATATATATATATATATATATATATATATATATAAATATATATATATATATATATATATATATATATATATATATATATATATACATATGCCTTAATCCAATCGGCCAGTGGATTTATTATCACACTGGCCGATTCCCACCAAGGCAGGGTGCCCCGAAAAAAAAAACTTTCACCATCATTCACTCCATTACTGTCCTGTAGTGTAAAGCACCCTTCTGGCAAGACAGTGATGGAGTGAATGATGGTGAAAGTTTTTCTTTTTCGGGGCACCCTGCCTTGGTGGGAATCGGCCAGTGTGATAATAATAATAATAATAATAAATATATATATATATATATATATATATATATATATATATATATATATATATATATATATACATATATATATATCCAAAAGGGGAGTTGAATAATAGCACATACATACACAAACATGTGTGTGTGTGTGTGTGTGTGTGTGTGTGTGTGTGTGTGTGTGTGTGTGTGTGTGTATGTGTGTGTGTGTGTGTGTGTGTGTGTGTGTGTGTGTGTGTGTGTGT
>NC_091314.1:27171736-27189040 GCF_038502225.1 Cherax quadricarinatus
TTTGGCAGGATTAAATTCGAGAAGCCATTTGCCTGACCAGGTGTCCAGTCTGTCCAGGTCTCTTTGAAGTCCTGCCTGGTCCTCATCAGATTTAATTCTCCTCATTAACTTCACATCATCTGCAAACAGGGACACTTCTGAGTCTAACCCTTCCATCATGTCGTTCACATATACCAAAAATAGCACTGGTCCTAGGACTGACCCCTGTGGGACCCCGCTCGTCACAGGTGCCCACTGTGATACATCATTACGTACCATGACTCGTTGTTCTCTCCCTGTCAGGTATTCTCTGATCCATTGCAGTGCCCTTCCTGTTATATGCGCCTGATGCTCTAGCTTCTGCACTAATCTCTTGTGAGGAACTGTGTCAAAGGCCTTCTTGCAGTCCAAGAAGATGCAATCAACCCACCCCTCTCTCTCTTGTCTTACTTCTGTTATTTTATCATAAAACTCCAGAAGGTTTGCGACACAGGATTTGCCTTCCGTGAATCCGTGCTGGTTGGCATTTATACTCTTGTTCCGTTCCAGGTGCTCCACCACTCTCCTCCTGATAATCATCTCCATAATTTTTGCATACTATACACGTCAATGACACAGGTCTATAGTTTAGTGCTTCTTTTCTTGTCTCCTTTTTCAAAAATGGGAACTACATTTGCCGTCTTCCATACCTCAGGTAGTTGCCCAGTTTCCAGGGACGTGTTGAAGATTGTGATAAGTGGCACGCACAACATATCTGCTCCCTCTCTAAGGACCCACGGGGAGATGTTGTCCGGTCCCATTGCCTTTGAGGTATCGATGTCCCTTAGCAGTTTCTTCACCTCCTCCTCATCTGTATGTATGTCGTCCAACACTTGTTGGTGTATTCCTTGCTGGTGTCCCCATCTGGTCTGTCCCCCCAGAGTCCTTCCTGTCTCTACTGTAAATACTTCCTTAAATCTCGTGTTGAGCTCCTCACATACCTCTTGATCGTTTCTTGTGAGTTCGCCACCTTCTTTCCTCAGCCTTATCACCTGGTCCTTGACTGTTGTCTTCCTCCTAATGTGGCTATACAGCAGTTTCGGGTCAGATTTTACTTTCGATGCTATGTCGTTTACATACTGTCGCTGGGCCTCCCTCCTTATCTGTGCATACTCGTTTCTGGCTCTTCTACTAATCTCCTTGTTTTCCTGGGTCCTATGCCTCCTGTACCTTTTCCATTCTATGTTGCACTTAGTTTTTGCCTCCCTACACCTTCGGGTAAACCAAGGACTCGTTTTGGTCTTCCTATTATTTCTGTTTCCCTTGGGAACAAAACTTTCCTCTGCCTCCTTGCACTTTGTTGCCACATATTCCATTATCTCGTTTACTGATTTTCCTACCATTTCTCTGTCCCACTGAACCTCCTGCAGGAAGTTTCTCATACCTGTCTAGTCCCCCCTTTTATAGTTTGGCCTGTCCCCTTCAGTTCCTGTGTGTGTGTGTGTGTGTGTGAGTGTTTGTGTGTGTGTGTGTGTGTGTGTGTGTGTGTGTGTGTGCGTGTGTGTGTGTGTGTGTGTGTATGTGTGTGTGTGTGTGAGTGTGTGTGAGTGTGTGTGTGTGTGTGTGTGCGTGTATGTGTGTGTGTATGTATATGTGTGTGCGTGTGTGTGTGTGTGTGTCTGTGTGTGTGTTTGTGTATGTGTGTATGTGTGTGTGCGTGTGTGTGACTGTTTGTGTGTATGTGTATGTGTGTACTCACCTAGTTGAGGTTGCGGGGGTCGAGTCCGAGCTCATAGCCCCGCCTCTTCACTGATCGCTACTAGGTCACTCTCCCTGAACCGTGAGCTTTATCATACCTCTGCTTAAAGCTATGTATGGATCCTTCCTCCACTACATCGCTTCCCAAACTATTCCACTTACTGACTACTCTGTGGCTGAAGAAATACTTCCTAACATCCCTGTGATTCATCTGTGTCTTCAACTTCCAACTGTGTCCCCTTGTTACTGTGTCCAATCTCTGGAACATCCTGTCTTTGTCCACCTTGTCAATTCCTCTCAGTATTTTGTATGTCGCTATCATGCCCCCCCCCCCTATCTCACCTGTCCTCCAGTGTCGTCAGGTTGATTTCCCTTAACCTCTCCTCGTAGGACATACCTCTTAGCTCTGGGACTAGTCTTGTTGCAACCTTTGCACTTTCTCTAGTTTCTTTACGTGCTTGGCTAGGTGTGGGCCTAACGTACACGGTGTACAGGGTCCTGAACGATTCCTTATTAAGATGTCGGAATGCTGTTCTGAGGTTTGCTAGGCACCCATATGCTGCAGCAGTTATTTGGTTGATGTGCGCTTCTGGAGATGTGCCTGGTGTTATACTCACCCCAAGATCTTTTTCCTTGAGTGAGGTTTGTAGTCTATGGCCCCCTAGACTGTACTCCGTCTGCGGTCTTCTTTGCCCTTCCCCAATCTTCATGACTTTGCACTTGGTGGGATTGAACTCCAGGAGCCAATTGCCAATTGTGTGTGTGTGAGTGTTTGAGTGTGTGTGTGTGGGTATGTGTGTGTGTGTGTGTGTGTGTGTGTGTGTGTGTGTGTGTGTGTGTGTGTGCGTGTATGTGTGTGTGTGTGTATGTGCGTGTATGTGTGTGTGTGTGTGTGTGTGTGTGTGTGTGTGCGTGTGTGTGTGTGTGTGTGTGTGTGTGGTGTGTGTGTGTGTGTGTGTGTGTGTGTGTGTGTATGTGTGTGTGTGTGTGTGAATGTGAGTGTGAGTGTGTGTGTGTAGGTGTGTGTGTGTCTGTGTGTGTGTGTGTGTGTCTGTGTGCAATGGGGCACTCTGAGTCGGGTCGGGTACTCGCTCAAACACACTCTGGGTCGGATCGGGTACTCGCTCAAACACTCTGGGTCGGGTCGGGTACTCACTCAAACACACTCTGGGTCGGGTCGGGTACTCGCTCAAACACACTCTGGGTCGGGTCGGGTACTCGCTCAAACACTCTGTGTGGGGTCGGGTACTCGCTCAAACACACTCTGGGTCGGGTCGGGTACTCGCTCAAACGCTCTGGGTCGGGTCGGGTACTCGCTCAAACACACTCTGGGTCGGGTCGGGTACTCGCTCAAACACTCTGGGTCGGGTCGGGTACTCGCTCAATAGCACTCGCTCAAACACACTCTAGGTAGGGTCGGTTACTCGGCCAGACACACCGTGGGTCGGGTCGGGTACTCGCTGAAACACTCTGGGTCGGGTCGGGTACTCGCTCAAACACACTCTGGGACGGGTCGGGTACTCGCTCAAATACACTATGGGTCGGGTCGGGTACTCGATCAGACACACTCTGGGTCGGGTCGGGTACTCGCTCAAACACACTCTGGGTCGGATCGGGTCAGGTCGGGTCGGGTCGGATACTCGCTGAAACACTCTGGGTCGGGTCGGGTACTCGCTCAAACACACTCTGGGTCGGGTCGGGTACTCGCTCAAATGCACTATGGGTCGGGTCGGGTACTCGATCAGACACACTCTGGGTCGGGTCGGGTACTCGCTCAAACACACTCTGGGTCGGGTCGGGTACTCGCTCAAACACTCTGGGTCGGGTCGGGTACTCGCTCAATAGCACTCGCTCAAACACACTCTAGGTAGGGTCGGTCACTCGGCCAGACACACTGTGGGTCGGGTCGGGTACTCGCTGAAACACTCTGGGTCGGGTCGGGTACTCTCTCAAACAAACTCTGGGTCGGGTCGGGTACTCGCTCAAATACACTATGGGTCGGGTCGGGTACTCGATCAGACACACTCTGGGTCGGGTCGGGTACTCGCTCAAACACACTCTGGGTCGGGTCGGGTCAGGTCGGGTCGGATACTCGCTCAAATACACTATGGGTCGGGTCGGGTACTCGATCAGACACACTCTGGGTCGGGTCGGGTACTCGCTCAAACACACTCTGGGTCGGGTCGGGTCGGATACTCGCTCAAATACACTATGGGTCGGGTCGGGTACTCGCTTAAACACACTCTTGGTCGGATCGGGTACTCGCTCAAACACGCTCTGTGTCGGATCGGGTACTCGCTCAAACACTCTGGGTCGGATCGGGTACTCGCTCAAACACTCTGGGTCGGGTCGGGTACTCGCTCAAACACTCTGGGTCGGATCAGGTACTCGCTCAAACACTCTGGGTCGGGTCGGGTACTCGCGCAAACACACTCTGGGTCGGGTCGGGTACTCGCTCAAACACGCTCTGTGTCGGATCGGGTACTCGCTCAAACACTCTGGGTCGGATCGGGTACTCGCTCAAACACTCTGGGTCGGGTCGGGTACTCGCTCAAACACTCTGGGTCGGATCAGGTACTCGCTTAAGCGCACTCTGGGTCGGGTACTCGCTCGAACACTCTGGGTCGGGTCGGGTACTCGCTTAAACACACTCTGCGTCGGTTCGCGTACTCGCTCAAACACACTCTGGGTAGGTCGGGTACTCGCTTAAACACACTCTGGGACGGATCGGGTACTCGCTCAAACACTCTGCGTCGGGTCGGATACTCGCTCAAACACACTCTGGGTCGGGTCGGGTACTCGCTCAGACACACTCTGGGTCAGGTTAGGTACTCGCTCAAACACACTCTGGATCGGGTCGGGTACTCGTCCAGACACACTCTGGGTCGGGTCGGGTACTCGTTCAATAGCACTCGCTCAAACACACTCTGGATCGGGTCGGGTACTCGTCCAGACACACTCTGGGTCGGGTCGGGTACTCGCTGAAACACTCTGGGTCGGGTTGGGTACTCGCTCAAACACACTCTGGGTCGGGTCGGGTACTCGCTCAAATACACTATGGGTCGGGTCGGGTACTCGATCAGACACACTCTGGGTCGGGTCGGGTACTCGGTCAAACACACTCTGGGTCGGGTCGGGTCAGGTCGGGTCGGGTCGGACACTCGCTCAAATGCACTATGGGTCGGGTCGGGTACTCGCTTAAACACACTCTGGGTCGGGTCGGGTACTCGGTCAAACACACTCTGGGTCGGGTCGGGTCAGGTCGGGTCGGGTCGGATACTCGCTCAAATACACTATGGGTCGGGTCGGGTTCTCGCTCAAACACGCTCTGTGTCGGATTGGGTACTCGCTCAAACACTCTGGGTCGGATCGGGTACTCGCTCAAACACTCTGGGTCGGGTCGGGTACTCGCTCAAACACTCTGGGTCGGATCAGGTACTCGCTTAAACGCACTCTGGGTCAGGTACTCGCTCAAACACTCTGGGTCGGATCAGGTACTCGCTTAAACGCACTCTGGGTCAGGTACTCGCTCAAACACACTCTGGGTCGGGTCAGGTACTCGTTCAAACACTCTGGGTCGGGTCAGGTACTCGCTCAAACACACTCTGGGTCGGGTCAGGCACTCGCTCAAACACACTCTGGGTCGGGTCACGTACTCGCTCAAACACTCTGGGTCGGGTCAGGTACTCGCTCAAACACTCTGGGTCGGGTCACGTACTCGCTCAAACACTCTGGGTCGGGTCAGGTACTCGCTCAAACACTCTGGGTCGGGTCAGGTACTCGCTCAAACACTCTGGGTCGGGTCAGGTACTCGCTCAAACACACTCTGGGTCGGGTCAGGTACTCGCTCAAACACTCTAGGTCGGGTCAGGTACTCGCTCAAACACTCTGGGTCGGGTCAGGTACTCGCTCAAACACTCTGGGTCGGGTTAGGTACTCGCTCAAACACTCTGGGTCGGGTCAGGTACTCGCTCAAACACACTCTGGGTCGGGTCAGGTACTCGCTCAAACACACTCTGGGTCGGGTCAGGTACTCGCTCAAACACTCTGGGTCGGGTCAGGTACTCGCTCAAACACACTCTGGGACGGGTCACGTACTCGTTCAAACACTCTGGGTCGGGTCAGGTACTCGCTCAAACACTCTGGGTCGGGTCGGGTACTCGCTCAAACACTCTGGGTCGGGTCGGGTACTCGCACAATGACACTCGCTCAAACACTCCATTTTTCTACAATCGTAAACACACTGACGCAGTTCCTTTTTTATTGCCGTTGTTTGACTAGTGGCGCACAATGGCGGGTGGCGAGCCTTTGTGAATGAAGTGGTGAAATTAGCGGTATTGCTGGAATCCTCCGCTCACACGCCGACTCTTCCACTCTTAGTAAGATTTCTAATTAGCATTGAAAAAAATTCCACTTAGAGTTTGATGTGGGTTAAGAGAAGAGAATTTTTTTTACTGGTATTTCTATTGTTTTTTAAGTCTTCCTGTTCCCTGGGTAACTGTTTTGTTGTGATTGTGGGGTAGCCTGTCCATGGGCACTGTGGGTTAGTGTGTGTCCATGGGCACTGTGGGTTAGTGTGTGTCCATGGGCACTGTGGGTTAGTGTGTGTCCATGAGCACTGTGGGTTAGTGTGTGTCCATGGACACTGTGGGTTAGTGTGTGTCCATGGGCACTGTGGGTTAGTGTGTGTCCATGGGCACTGTGGGTTAGTGTGTGTCCATGGGCACTGTGGGTTAGTGTGTGTCCATGGGCACTGTGGGTTAGTGTGTGTCCATGGGCACTGTGGGTTAGTGTGTGTCCATGGGCACTGTGGGTTAGTGTGTGTCCATGGGCACTGTGGGTTAGTGTGTGTCCATGGGCACTGTGGGTGAGCGCCTGTCCATGGGCACTGTGGATTAGTGTGTACCCTTGGGCACTGTGGGTTAGTGTGTGTCCATGGACACTGTGGATTAGTGTGTGTCCATGGACACTGTGAGTTAATGTATATCCATGGGCACTGTGGGTTAGTGTGTGTCCATGGGCACTGTGGATTAGTGTGTGTCCATGTGTACTGTGGGTTAATGTATATCCATGGGCACTGTGGATTAGTGTGTGTCCATGGGCACTGTGGATTAGTGTGTGTCCATGTGTACTGTGGGTTAATGTATATCCATGGGCACTGTGCGTTAGTGTGTGTCCATGTGCACTGTGGGTTAGTGTGTGTCCATGGGCACTGTGGGTTAGTGTGTGTCCATGGGCACTGTGGGTTAGTGTGTGTCCATGGGCACTGTGGGTTAGTGTGTGTCCATGGGCACTGTGGGTTAGTGTGTGTCCATGAGCACTGTGGGTTAGTGTGTGTCCATGGACACTGTGGGTTAGTGTGTGTCCATGGGCACTGTGGGTTAGTGTGTGTCCATGGGCACTGTGGGTTAGTGTGTGTCCATGGGCACTGTGGGTTAGTGTGTGTCCATGGGCACTGTGGGTTAGTGTGTGTCCATGGGCACTGTGGGTTAGTGTGTGTCCATGGGCACTGTGGGTTAGTGTGTGTCCATGGGCACTGTGGGTTAGTGTGTGTCCATGGGCACTGTGGGTGAGCGCCTGTCCATGGGCACTGTGGATTAGTGTGTACCCTTGGGCACTGTGGGTTAGTGTGTGTCCATGGACACTGTGGATTAGTGTGTGTCCATGGACACTGTGAGTTAATGTATATCCATGGGCACTGTGGGTTAGTGTGTGTCCATGGGCACTGTGGATTAGTGTGTGTCCATGTGTACTGTGGGTTAATGTATATCCATGGGCACTGTGGATTAGTGTGTCCATGGGCACTGTGGATTAGTGTGTGTCCATGTGTACTGTGGGTTAATGTATATCCATGGGCACTGTGCGTTAGTGTGTGTCCATGTGCACTGTGGGTTAGTGTGTGTCCATGGGCACTGTGGGTTAGTGTGTGTCCATGGGCACTGTGGGTTAGTGTGTGTCCATGGACACTGTGGATTATTGTGTGTCCATGTGCACTGTGGGTTAGTGTGTGTCCATGAGCACTGTGGGTTAGTGTGTGTCCATGGGCACTGTGGGTTAGTGTGTGTCCATGGGCACTGTGGGTTAGTGTGTGTCCATGGGCACTGTGGATTAGTGTGTGTCCATGGGCACTGTGGGTTAGTGTGTGTCCATGGGCACTGTGGGTTAGTGTGTGTCAATGGGCACTGTGGATTAGTGTGTGTCCATGTGCACTGTGGGTTAGTGTGTGTCCATGGGCACTGTGGGTTAGTGTGTGTCCATGGGCACTGTGGGTTAGTGTGTGTCCATGGGCACTGTGGGTTAGTGTGTGTCCATGGGCACTGTGGGTTAGTGTGTGTCCATGGACACTGTGGATTAGTGTGTGTCCATGGGCACTGTGGGTTAGTGTGTGTCCATGAGCACTGTGGGTTAGTGTGTGTCCATGGGCACTGTGGGTTAGTGTGTGTCCATGGGCACTGTGGGTTAGTGTGTGTCCATGGGCACTGTGGATTAGTGTGTGTCCATGGGCACTGTGGGTTAGTGTGTGTCCATGGGCACTGTGGGTTAGTGTGTGTCCATGGACACTGTGGATTAGTGTGTGTCCATGGGCACTGTGGGTTAGTGTGTGTCCATGGGCACTGTGGGTTAGTGTGTGTCCATGGACACTGTGGATTAGTGTGTGTCCATGTGCACTGTGGGTAAGTGTGTGTCCATGGGCACTGTCGATTAGTGTGTGTCCATGGGCACTGTGGGTTAGCGTGTGTCCATGGGCACTGTGGGTTAGTGTGTGTCCATGGGCACTGTGGGTTAATGTGTGTCCATGGGCACTGTGGGTTAGTGTGTGTCCATGGGCACTGTGGGTTAGTGTGTGTCCATGGGCACTGTGGGTTAGTGTGTGTCAATGGGCACTGTGGGTTAGTGTGTGTCCATGGGCACTGTGGGTTAGTGTGTGTCCATGGACACTGTGGGTTAGTGTGTGTCAATGGGCAATGTGGGTTAGTGTGTGTCCATGGGCACTGTGGGTTAGTGTGTGTCCATGGGCACTGTGGGTTAGTGTGTGTCAATGGGCACTGTGGGTTAGTGTGTGTCAATGGGCACTGTGGGTTAGTGTGTGTCCATGGGCACTGTGGGTTAGTGTGTGTCCATGGGCACTGTGGGTTAGTGTGTGTCCATGGGCACTGTGGGTTAGTGTGTGTCCATGGGCACTGTGGGTTAGTGTGTGTCCATGGGAACTGTGGGTTAGCGTGTGTCCATGGACACTGTGGGTTAGTGTGTGTCCATGGGCACTGTGGGTGAGCGCCTGTCCATGTGCACTGTGGGTTAGTGTGTCCATTTGCACTGTGGGTTAGTGTGTGTCCATGGGCACTGTGGGTTAATGTGTGTCCATGGGCACTGTGGATTAGTGTGTGTCCATGTGCACTGTGGGTTCGTGTGTGTCCATGGGCACTGTGGGTTAGTGTGTCCACTTGCACTGTGGGTTAGTGTGTGTCCATGGGCATTGTGGGTTAGTGTGTGTCCATGGGCACTGTGGATTAGTGTGTGTCCATGTGCACTGTGGGTTTGTGTGTGTCCATTGGCACTGTGGGTTAGTGTGTGTCAATGGGCACTGTGGGTTAATGTGTGTCCATGGGCACTGTGGATTAGTGTGTGTCCATGTGCACTGGGGGCTAGTGTGTGTCCATGGGCACTGTGGGTTAGTGTGTGTCCATTAGAACTGTGGGATAGCGTGTGTCCATGGGCACTGTGGGTTAGTGTGTGCCCATGGGCACTGTGGGTTAATGTGTGTGTGGCCATGGGCACTCTGGGTTAGTGTGTGTCCATGGGCATTGTGGGTTAGTATGTATCCATTAGCACTGTTTATTAGTGTTTGTCCATGGGCACTGTGGGTTAGAGTATGTCAATGGGCACTGTGGATTAGAGTGTGTCAATGGGCACTGCGGGTTAGTGTGTATTCATTGCCACAGTGGGTTAGTGTGTATCCATGGGCACTGTGGATTAGTGTGTGTCCATGGGCACTGTGGGTTAGTGTGTGTCCATGGGCACTGTGGGTTAGAGTGTGTCAATGGGCACTGTGGATTAGTGTGTGCTCATGGGCACTGTGGGTTAGTGTGTCCATGGGCACTGTGGATTAGTGTGTGTCCATGAGCACCGTGGGTTAGAGTGTGTCAATGGGCACCGTGGATTAGTGTGTGTCAATGGGCACTGTGGATTAGTGTGTGTCCATGGGCACTGTGGGTTACTGTGTGTCCATGGGCACTGTGGGTTAGTGTGTCCATTTGCACTGTGGGTTAGTGTGTGTCCATGGGCACTGTGGGTTAGTGTGTATCCATGGGCACTGTGGGTTAGTGTGTACCCTTGGGCACGGTGGGTTAGTGTGTGTCCATGGGCACTGTGGGTTAGTGTGTGTCAATGGGCACTGTGGGTTAGTGTGTGTCCATGGGCACTGTGGGTTAGTGTGTGTCCATGGGCACTGTGGGTTAGTGTGTGTCAATGGGCACTGTGGGTTAGTGTGTGTCCATGGGCACTGTGGGTTAGTGTGTGTCCATGGGCACTGTGGGTTAGTGTGTGTCAATGGGCACTGTGGGTTAGTGTGTGTCAATGGGCACTGTGGGTTAGTGTGTGTCAATGGGCATTGTGGGTTAGTGTGTGTCCATGGGCACTGTGGGTTAGTGTGTGTCCATGGGCACTGTGGGTTAGTGTGTGTCCATGGGCACTGTGGGTTAGTGTGTGTCCATGGGAACTGTGGGTTAGCGTCTGTCCATGGACACTGTGGGTTAGTGTGTGTCCATGGGCACTGTGGGTGAGCGCCTGTCCATATGCACTGTGGGTTAGTGTGTCCATTTGCACTGTGGGTTAGTGTGTGTCCATGGGCACTGTGGGTTAATGTGTGTCCATGGGCACTGTGGATTAGTGTGTGTCCATGTGCACTGTGGGTTCGTGTGTGTCCATGGGCACTGTGGGTTAGTGTGTCCATTTGCACTGTGGGTTAGTGTGTGTCCATGGGCATTGTGGGTTAGTGTGTGTCCATGGGCACTGTGGATTAGTGTGTGTCCATGTGCACTGTGGTTTGGGTGTGTCCATTGGCACTGTGGGTTAGTGTGTGTCAATGGGCACTGTGGGTTAATGTGTGTCCATGGGCACTGTGGATTAGTGTGTGTCCATGTGCACTGGGGGCTAGTGTGTGTCCATGGGCACTGTGGGTTAGTGTGTGTCCATTAGAACTGTGGGATAGCGTGTGTCCATGGGCACTGTGGGTTAGTGTGTGCCCATGGGCACTGTGGGTTAATGTGTGTGTGGCCATGGGCACTCTGGGTTAGTGTGTGTCCATGGGCATTGTGGGTTAGTATGTATCCATTAGCACTGTTTATTAGTGTTTGCCCATGGGCACTGTCGGTTAGAGTATGTCAATGGGCACTGTGGATTAGAGTGTGTCAATGGGCACTGCGGGTTAGTGTGTATTCATTGCCACAGTGGGTTAGTGTGTATCCATGGGCACTGTGGATTAGTGTGTGTCCATGGGCACTGTGGGTTAGTGTGTGTCCATGGGCACTGTGGGTTAGAGTGTGTCAATGGGCACTGTGGATTAGTGTGTGCTCATGGCCACTGTGGGTTAGTGTGTCCATGGGCACTGTGGATTAGTGTGTGTCCATGAGCACCGTGGGTTAGAGTGTGTCAATGGGCACCGTGGATTAGTGTGTGTCAATGGGCACTGTGGATTAGTGTGTGTCCATGGGCACTGTGGGTTACTGTGTGTCCATGGGCACTGTGAATTAGTGTGTGTCCATTGGCACTGTGGGTTAGCGTGTGTCCGTGGGCACTCTGGGTTAGAGTGTATTCATGGGCACTATGGTTAGTGAGTGTCCATGGGAACTGTGGGTTAGTGTGTCCATGGGAACTGTGGGTTAGCGTGTGTCAATGGGCACTGTGGGTTAGAGTGTGTCCATGGGCACTGTGGGTTACTGTGTGTGTCCATGGGCACTATGGGTTACTGTGTGTGTCCATGGGCACTTTCGGTTAGTGTGTGTCCATGGGCACTGTGGGTTAGAGTGTGTCCATGGGCACTGTGGGTTATTGTGTGTGTCCATGGGCACTGTGGGTTACTGTGTGTGAAAATGGGCACTGTCGGTTAGTGTGTGTCCATGGGCACTGTGTGTTATTGTGTGTGTCCATGGGCACTGTGGGTTACTGTGTATGTCCATGGGCACTGTGGGTTACTGTGTGTCCATGGGCACTGTGGGTTAGTGTGTCCATGGGCACTGTCGGTTAGTGTGTGTCCATGGGCACTGTGGGTTAGTGTGTGTCCATGGGCACTGTGGGTTAGTGTGTGTGTGTGTGTTCATGAGCTCTATGGGTTAGTGTGTGTGTTCATGGGCACTGTGGGTTAGTGTGTGTCCATGGGCAATATGGGTTAGTGTGTGTGTGTTCATAAGGTCTTTGAGTTAGTGTGTGTTCATAAGCGCTGTGGGCTACTGTGTGTGTTCATGGGCAATGTGGGTTAGTGTGTGTTCATAGGCAGTGTGCTAGCGAGTGTTCATAGGCAGTGTGTTAGTGAGTGTTCATAGGCAGTGTGTTAGTGAGTGTTCATAGGCAGTGTGTTAGTGAGTGTTGGCGTTAGTGTGTGTTCATAAGCAGTGTGTGTTAGTGAGTGTTCATAGGCAGTGTGGGTTAGTGTGTGTTCATAGGCAGTGTGTTAGTGAGTGTTCATAGGCAGTGTGAGTTAGTGTGTGTTCACAGGCAGTGTGTTAGTGAGTGTTCATAGGCAGTTTGGGTTAGCGTGTGTTCATAGGCAGTGTGTTAGTGAGTGTTCATAGGCAGTGTGCTAGCGAGTGTTCATAGGCAGTGTGTTAGTGAGTGTTCATAGGCAGTGTGTTAGTGAGTGTTCGCGTTAGTGTGTGTTCATAAGCAGTGTGTGTTAGTGAGTGTTCATAGGCAGTGTGGGTTAGTGTGTGTTCACAGGCAGTGTGTTAGTGAGTGTTCATAGGCAGTTTGGGTTAGCGTGTGTTCATAGGCAGTGTGTTAGTGAGTGTTCATAGGCAGTGTGGGTTTGTGTGTGTTCATAGGCAGTGTGTTAGTGAGTGTTCATAGGCAGTGTGGGTTTGTGTGTGTTCATAGGAAGTGTGTGTTCACAGGCAGTATGGGTTAGCGTGTGTTCATAGGCAGTGTGTTAGTGAGTGTTCATAGGCAGTGTGGGTTTGTGTGTGTTCATAGGCAGTGTGTTAGTGAGTGTTCATAGGCAGTGTGGGTTTGTGTGTGTTCATAGGAAGTGTGTGTTCACAGGCAGTATGGGTTAGTGAGTGTTCATAGGCAGTGTGTTAATGAGTACTCATAGGCAGGAACAAGGTACGCAGTGCTTTACCAATCTACCCAAGGAGTCAATACCTTGGAGTCCAGCTTGCGCTAGACTTTGATCCAAGGCAGCCAGCTTTCAGGGAGAATGCTTAGACACCATCAACAAATCTACCAACACCATCAACAAATCTACCAACATCATCAACAAATCTAACAACACCATCAACAAATCTACCAACACCATCAACAAACATACCAACACCATCAACAAATCTACCAACATCATCAACAAATCTACCAACGCCATCAACAAATTTACCAACATCATCAACAAATCTACCAACATCATCAACAAATCTACCAACATCATCAACAAATCTACCAATATCATCAACAAATCTACCAACACCATCAACAAATCTACCAACACCATCAACAAATCTACCAACACCATCAACAAATCTACTAACACCATCAACAAATCTACCAACATCATCAACAAATCTACCAACATCATCAACAAATCTACCAACACCATCAACAACTCTTCCAACACCATCAACAAATCTAAAAACACAATCAACAAATCTACCAACACCTTCAACAAATCTACCAACATCATCAACAAATCTACCAACACCATCAACAAATCTAACATCATCAAAAATCTACCAACATTATCAACAAATCTACCAATATCATCAACAAATCTACCAACATCATCAACAAATCTACCAATATCATCAACAAATCTACCAACACCATCAACAAATCTACCAACATCATCAACAAATCTACCAACATCATCAACAAATCTAACAACACCATCAACAAATCTACCAACATCATCAACAAATCTACAAACATCATCAACAAATCTACCAACAACATCAACAAATCTACCAACATCATCAACAAATCTACCAACATCATCAACAAATTTACCAACACCATCAACAAATCTACCAGCATCATCAACAAATCTACCAGCATCATCAACAAATCTACCAACATCATCAACAAATCTACCAACATAATCAACAAATCTACCAACATAATCAACAAATCTACCAACATCATCAACAAATCTACCAACATCATCAACAAATCTACCAACATCATCAACAAATCTACCAACATCATCTACAAATCTACCAACACCATCAACAAATCTACCAACATCATTAACAAATCTACCAACAACATCAACGAATCTACCAACATCATCAACAAATCTACCAACATCATCAACAAATCTACCAATATCAACAAATCTACGACCATCATCAACAAATCTACCAACATCATTAACATCTCAACCAACAACATCAACGAATCTACCAACATCATCAACAAATCTACCAACACCATCAACAAATCTAACAACATCATCAACAAATCTGCCAACATCATCAACAAATCTACCAACATCATCAACAAATCTACCAACATCATCAACAAATCTACCGACAACATCAACAAATCTACCAACATAATCAACAAATCTACCAACATTATCAACAAATCTACCAACATCATCAACAAATCTACCAACATCGTCAACAAATCTACCAACATCATCAACAAATCTACCAACATCATCAACAAATCTACCAATGTCATCAACAAATCTACCAATATCATCAACAAATCTTCCAACATCATCAACAAATCTTCCAACATCATCAATAAATCTACCAACATCATCAACAAATCTACAAACATCATCAACAAATCTACCAACATTATCAACAAATCTACCAACATCATCAACAAATCTACCAACATCATCAACAAATCTACCAATGTCATCAACAAATCTACCAATATCATCAACAAATCTACCAACATCATCAACAAATCTTCCAACACCATCAACAAATCTACCAACATCATCAACAAATCTACCAACATCATCAACAAATCTACCAACATAATCAACAAATCTACCAACATCATCAACAAATCTACCAACATCATCAACAAATCTACCAACATAATCAACAAATCTACCAACATCATCAACAAATCTACCAACATCATCAACAAATCTACCAACATCATCAACAAATCTACCAACATCATCAACAAATCTACCAACATCATCAACAAATCTACCAACATCATCAACAAATCTACCAACATCATCAACAAATCTACCAACATCATCAACAAATCTACCAATATCATCAACAAATCTACCAACATAATCAACAAATCTACCACCACCATTAACGAATCTACCAACACCATCAACAAATCTACCAGCATCATCAACAAATCTACCAAAATCATCAACAAATCTACCAACATCATCAACAAATTTACCAACATAATCAACAAATCTACCAACATAATCAACAAATCTACCAACATCATCAACAAATCTACCAATATCATCAACAAATCTACCAACATAATCAACAAATCTACCACCACTATTAACGAATCTACCAACACCATCAACAAATCTACCAACACCATCAACAAATCTACCAACATCATCAACTAATCTACCAACATTATCAACAAATCTACCAAGATAATCAACAAATCTACCAACATTATAAACAAATCTACCAACATCATCAACAAATCTACCAACATCATCAACAAATCTACCAACATCAACAAATCTACCAAGATCATCAACAAATCTACCAACATCATCAACAAATCTACCAACATCATCACCAAATCTACCAACACCATCAGCAAATCTACCAACATCATCAACAAATCTACCAACATCATTAACAAATCTACCAACAACATCAACGAATCTACCAACATCATCAACAAATCTACCAACATCATCAACAAATCTACCAACATCATCAACAAATCTACCAATATCATCAACAAATCTATCAACGCCATCAACAAATCTACCAACATCATCAACAAATCTACCAACATCATCACCAAATCTACCAACACCATCAACAAATCTACCAACATCATCAACAAATCTTCCAACATCATCAACAAATCTACCAAAAACATCAACGAATCTTCCAACATCAACAAATCTACCAACATCATCAACAAATCTACCAACATCATCAACAAATCTACCAATATCAACAAATCTACGACCATCATCAACAAATCTACCAACATCATTAACATCTCAACCAACAACATCAACGAATCTACCAACATCATCAACAAATCTACCAACACCATCAACAAATCTAACAACATCATCAACAAATCTACCAACATCATCAACAAATCTACCAACATCATCAACAAATCTACCAATATCATCAACAAATCTACCAACATAATCAACAAATCTACCAACACCATCAACAAACCTACCAACACCATCAACAAAACTACCAACACAATCAACAAATCTACCAACATCATCAACAAATCTACCAACACCATCAACAAATCTAACAACATCATCAACAAATCTACCAACATCATCAACAAATCTACCAACATCATCACCAAATCTACCAACACCATCAGTAAATCTACCAACATCATCAACAAATCTTCCAACATCATCAACAAATCTACCGACAACATCAACAAATCTACCAACATAATCAACAAATCTACCAACATTATCAACAAATCTACCAACATCATCAACAAATCTACCAACATCGTCAACAAATCTACCAACATCATCAACAAATCTACCAACATCATCAACAAATCTACCAATGTCATCAACAAATCTACCAATATCATCAACAAATCTTCCAACATCATCAACAAATCTTCCAACATCATCAATAAATCGACCAACATCATCAACAAATCTACAAACATCATCAACAAATCTACCAACATTATCAACAAATCTACCAACATCATCAACAAATCTACCAACATCATCAACAAATCTACCAATGTCATCAACAAATCTACCAATATCATCAACAAATCTACCAACATCATCAACAAATCTTCCAACACCATCAACAAATCTACCAACATCATCAACAAATCTACCAACATCATCAACAAATCTACCAACATAATCAACAAATCTACCAACATCATCAACAAATCTACCAACATCATCAACAAATCTACCAACATAATCAACAAATCTACCAACATCATCCACACATCTACCAACATCATCAACAAATCTACCAACATCATCAACAAATCTACCAATATCATCAACAAATCTCCAAACATCATCAACACATCTCCCAACATCATCAACGAATCTACTAACATCAACAAATCTAAAAACATCATCAACAAATCTACTAACACCATCAACAAATCTACCAACATCATCAACAAATCTACCAACATCATCAACAAATCTATCAACATCATCGA
>NC_091314.1:27189140-27266640 GCF_038502225.1 Cherax quadricarinatus
TAGAGATGAGGTGAAAGTTGGTGTCTGTCTTGAAAGCGATGAATCAGACATGTGCAACATCTGGGGATCTATACTTGTAGACGTTTTGCTATCCAGTGGCTTTATCAATTCAATACAAGAACATAATATAAATGCAGAAATATATACAGCAGACAGTGAAAGATGAGGTAATCAGTCCCTCAGCCTAGAAGCAGGTGATGAGCACCGCAGTATTTGAGAATCTGAAGCACAGGCAGGAAAATTGGTGCATATATACTGGAGTCAGATGAGGTGCAGCAGACGAAGGCATTGTTACTTGTAGACGAGATTTCTCAGTGGAAGTATAGTCTCTTATCATTCTTTCAAATGTTTTACAAAGAAAACTAGCTAATGAAATTGGTCTAAATGTGTTTAGGCTGTTGTGGCACCATGGATACATCAACACAGTGACACCGTGGATACTTGACACTTCAGAGACTACATTACCAAAGTGGCACTATGGATACATCAACACAGTGACACCGTGGATACTTGACACTTCAGAGGCTACATTACCAAAGTGGCACTATGGATACTTGACACATCAGAGACTACATTATCACAGTGACACCATGGATACTTGACACATCAGAGGTTACATTATCACAGTGACACCATGGGTACTTGACACAACAGAGACTACATTATCACAGTGACACCATGGGTACTTGACACATCAGAGACTACATTATCACAGTGACACCATGGGTACTTGACACATCAGAGACTACATTATCACAGTGACACCATGGATACTTGACACATCAGAGACTACATTATCACACTGACACCATGGGTACTTGACACATCAGAGACTACATTATCACAGTGACACCATGGGTACTTGACACATCAGAGACTACATTATCACAGTGACACCATGGATACTTGACACATCAGAGACTACATTATCACACTGACACCATGGGTACTTGACACATCAGAGACTACATTATCACAGTGGCACCATGGGTACTTGACACATCAGAGACTACATTATCACAGTGACACCATGGGTACTTGACACATCAGAGGTTACATTATCACAGTGACACCATGGATACTTGACACATCAGAGACTACATTATCACAGTGGCACCATGGGTACTTGACACATCAGAGGTTACATTATCACAGTGACACCATGGATATTTGACACATCAGAGGCTACATTATCACAGTGACACCATGGGTACTTGACACATCAGAGGTTACATTATCACAGTGACACCATGGGTACTTGACACAAAAGAGACTACATTATCACAGTGACACCATGGGTACTTGACACATCAGAGACTACATTATCACAGTGACACCATGGGTACTTGACACATCAGAGACTACATTATCACAGTGACACCATGGGTACTTGACACATCAGAGACTACATTATCACAGTGACACCATGGGTACTTGACACATCAGAGACTACATTATCACAGTGACACCATGGGTACTTGACACATCAGAGACTACATTATCACAGTGACACCATGGATACTTGACACATCAGAGACTACATTATCACACTGACACCATGGGTACTTGACACATCAGAGACTACATTATCACACTGACACCATGGGTACTTGACACATCAGAGACTACATTATCACAGTGACACCATGGGTACTTGACACATCAGAGACTACATTATCACAGTGACACCATGGGTACTTGACACATCAGAGACTACATTATCACAGTGACACCATGGATACTTGACACATCAGAGACTACATTATCACACTGACACCATGGGTACTTGACACATCAGAGGTTACATTATCACAGTGGCACCATGGGTACTTGACACATCAGAGACTACATTATCACAGTGACACCATGGGTACTTGACACATCAGAGACTACATTATCACACTGACACCATGGATACTTGACACATCAGAGACTACATTATCACACTGACACCATGGGTACTTGACACATCAGAGACTACATTATCACAGTGACACCATGGGTACTTGACACATCAGAGGTTACATTATCACAGTGACACCATGGATACTTGACACATCAGAGACTACATTATCACAGTGACACCATGGGTACTTGACACATCAGAGGTTACATTATCACAGTGACACCATGGATACTTGACACATCAGAGACTACATTATCACAGTGACACCATGGGTACTTGACACATCAGAGGTTACATTATCACAGTGACACCATGGATACTTGACACATCAGAGACTACATTATCACAGTGACACCATGGGTACTTGACACATCAGAGGTTACATTATCACAGTGACACCATGGATACTTGACACATCAGAGACTACATTATCACACTGACACCATGGGTACTTGACACATCAGAGACTACATTATCACAGTGACACCATGGGTACTTGACACATCAGAGGTTACATTATCACAGTGACACCATGGATACTTGACACATCAGAGACTACATTATCACAGTGACACCATGGGTACTTGACACATCAGAGGTTACATTATCACAGTGACACCATGGATACTTGACACATCAGAGACTACATTATCACAGTGACACCATGGGTACTTGACACATCAGAGGTTACATTATCACAGTGACACCATGGATACTTGACACATCAGAGACTACATTATCACAGTGACACCATGGATACTTGACACATCAGAGACTACATTATCACAGTGACACCATGGGTACTTGACACATCAGAGACTACATTATCACAGTGGCACCATGGATACTTGACACATCAGAGGTTACATTATCACAGTGGCACCATGGATACTTGACACATCAGAGGCTACATTATCACAGTGACACCATGGGTACTTGACACATTAGAGGTTACATTATCACAGTGACACCATGGATACTTGACACATCAGAGGCTACATTATCACAGTGACACCATGGGTACTTGACACATCAGAGGTTACATTATCACAGTGACACCATGGGTACTTGACACATCAGAGACTACATTATCACAGTGACACCATGAGTACTTGACACATTAGAGACTACATTATCACAGTGACACCATGGGTACTTGACACATCAGAGACTACATTATCACAGTGACACCATGGATACTTGACACATCAAAGACTACATTATCACAGTGACACCATGGATACTTGACACATCAGAGACTACATTATCACAGTGGCACCATGGGTACTTGACACATCAGAGACTACATTATCACAGTGACACCATGGATACTTGACACATCAGAGACTACATTATCACAGTGACACCATGGATACTTGACACATCAGAGACTACATTATCACAGTGGCACCATGGATACTTGACACATCAGAGACTACATTATCACAGTGGCACCATGGATACTTGACACATCAGAGGTTACATTATCACAGTGGCACCATGGATACTTGACACATCAGAGACTACATTATCACAGTGACACCATGTATACTTGACACATCAGAGGCTACATTATCACAGTGACACCATGGGTACTTGACACATCAGAGGTTACATTATCACAGTGGCACCATGGATACTTGACACATCAGAGACTACATTATCACAGTGACACCATGGGTACTTGACACATCAGAGGCTACATTATCACAGTGACACCATGGGTACTTGACACATCAGAGGTTACATTATCACAGTGACACCATGGATACTTGACACATCAGAGGCTACATTATCACAGTGACACCATGGATACTTGACACATCAGAGACTACATTATCACAGTGACACCATGGATACTTGACACATCAGAGGTTACATTATCACAGTGGTACCATGGATACTTGACACATCAGAGACTACATTATCACAGTGACACCATGGATACTTGACACATCTGAGGCTACATTATCACAGTGACACCATGGGTACTTGACACATCAGAGGCTACATTATCACAGTGACACCATGGGTACTTGACACATCAGAGGTTAAATTATCACAGTGACACCATGGATACTTGACACATCAGAGGCTACATTATCACAGTGACACCATGGATACTTGACACATCAGAGACTACATTATCACAGTGACACCATGGGTACTTGACACATCAGAGACTGCATTATCACAGTGACACCATGGGTACTTGACACATCAGAGACTACATTATCACAGTGACACCATGGGTACTTGACACATCAGAGACTGCATTATCACAGTGACACCATGGGTACTTGACACATCAGAGACTACATTATCACAGTGACACCATGGGTACTTGACACATCAGAGACTACATTATCACAGTGGCACCACGGATACTTGACACATCAGAGACTACATTATCACAGTGACACCATGGGTACTTGACACATCAGAGACTACATTATCACAGTGACACCATGGATACTTGACACATCAGAGACTACATTATCACAGTGACACCATGGATACTTGACACATCAGAGGTTACATTATCACAGTGACACCATGGATACTTGACACATCAGAGGTTACATTATCACAGTGACACCATGGATACTTGACACATCAGAGGCTACGTTATCACAGTAACACCATGGGTACTTGACACATCAGAGACTACATTATCACAGTGACACCATGGATACTTGACACATCAGAGGTTACATTATCACAGTGACACCATGGATACTTGACACATCAGAGGTTACATTATCACAGTGACACCATGGATACTTGACACATCAGAGACTACATTATCACAGTGACACCATGGATACTTGACACATCAGAGACTACATTATCACAGTGACACCATGGATACTTGACACATCAGAGACTACATTATCACAGTGGCACCAGGGATACTTGACACATCAGAGGCTACATTATCACAGTGACACCATGGATACTTGACACATCAGAGGCTACATTATCACAGTGACACCATGGATACTTGACACATCAGAGACTACATTATCACAGTGACACCATGGATACTTGACACATCAGAGACTACATTATCACAGTGACACCATGGATACTTGACACATCAGAGACTACATTATCACAGTGGCACCAGGGATACTTGACACATCAGAGGCTACATTATCACAGTGACACCATGGATACTTGACACATCAGAGGCTACATTATCACAGTGACACCATGGATACTTGACACATCAGAGGTTACATTACCACAGTGGCACCATGGATACTTGACACATCAGAGGCTACATTATCACAGTGACACCATGGGTACTTCACACATCAGAGACTACATTATCACAGTGACACCATGGGTACTTGACACATCAGAGGCTACATTATCACAGTGACACCATGGGTACTTGACACATCAGAGGCTACATTATCACAGTGACACCATGGGTACTTGACACATCAGAGACTACATTATCACAGTGACACCATGGATACTTGACACATCAGAGGCTACATTATCACAGTGACACCATGGATACTTGACACATCAGAGGTTACATTATCACAGTGGCACCATGGATACTTGACACATCAGAGACTACATTATCACAGTGACACCATGGATACTTGACACATAGGAGGTTACATTATCACAGTGGCACCATGGATACTTGACACATCAGAGACTACATTATCACAGTGACACCATGGATACTTGACACATCAGAGGCTACATTATCACAGTGACACCATGGGTACTTGACACATCAGAGGCTACATTATCACAGTGACACCGTGGGTACTTGACACATCAGAGGTTACATTATCACAGTGACACCATGGATACTTGACACATCAGAGGCTACATTATCACAGTGACACCATGGATACTTGACACATCAGAGGTTACATTATCACAGTGGCACCATGGATACTTGACACATCAGAGACTACATTATCACAGTGACACCATGGATACTTGACACATCAGAGACTACATTATCACAGTGACACCATGGGTACTTGACACATCAGAGGCTACATTATGACAGTGACACCATGGATACTTGACACATCAGAGGCTACATTATGACAGTGACACCATGGATACTTGACACATCAGAGGCTACATTATCACAGTGACACCATGGGTACTTGACACATCAGAGACTACATTATCACAGTGGCACCATGGATACTTGACACATCAGAGGTTACATTATCACAGTGACATCATGGGTACTTGACACATCAGAGACTACATTATCACAGTGACACCATGGGTACTTGACACATCAGAGACTACATTATCACAGTGGCACCATGGATACTTGACACATCAGAGACTACATTATCACAGTGACACCATGGGTACTTGACACATCAGAGACTACATTATCACAGTGACACCATGGGTACTTGACACATCAGAGACTACATTATCACAGTGACACCATGGATACTTGACACATCAGAGGTTACATTATCACAGTGACACCATGGATACTTGACACATCAGAGGCTACATTATCACAGTGACACCATGGATACTTGACACATCAGAGGTTACATTATCACAGTGACACCATGGGTACTTGACACATCAGAGGTTACATTATCACAGTGACACCATGGGTACTTGACACAACAGAGACTACATTATCACAGTGACACCATGGGTACTTGACACATCAGAGACTACATTATCACAGTGACACCATGGGTACTTGACACATCAGAGACTACATTATCACAGTGACACCATGGATACTTGACACATCAGAGACTACATTATCACACTGACACCATGGGTACTTGACACATCAGAGACTACATTATCACAGTGACACCATGGGTACTTGACACATCAGAGACTACATTATCACAGTGACACCATGGATACTTGACACATCAGAGACTACATTATCACACTGACACCATGGGTACTTGACACATCAGAGACTACATTATCACAGTGGCACCATGGGTACTTGACACATCAGAGACTACATTATCACAGTGACACCATGGGTACTTGACACATCAGAGGTTACATTATCACAGTGACACCATGGATACTTGACACATCAGAGACTACATTATCACAGTGGCACCATGGGTACTTGACACATCAGAGGTTACATTATCACAGTGACACCATGGATATTTGACACATCAGAGGCTACATTATCACAGTGACACCATGGGTACTTGACACATCAGAGGTTACATTATCACAGTGACACCATGGGTACTTGACACAAAAGAGACTACATTATCACAGTGACACCATGGGTACTTGACACATCAGAGACTACATTATCACAGTGACACCATGGGTACTTGACACATCAGAGACTACATTATCACAGTGACACCATGGGTACTTGACACATCAGAGACTACATTATCACAGTGACACCATGGGTACTTGACACATCAGAGACTACATTATCACAGTGACACCATGGGTACTTGACACATCAGAGACTACATTATCACAGTGACACCATGGATACTTGACACATCAGAGACTACATTATCACACTGACACCATGGGTACTTGACACATCAGAGACTACATTATCACACTGACACCATGGGTACTTGACACATCAGAGACTACATTATCACAGTGACACCATGGGTACTTGACACATCAGAGACTACATTATCACAGTGACACCATGGGTACTTGACACATCAGAGACTACATTATCACAGTGACACCATGGATACTTGACACATCAGAGACTACATTATCACACTGACACCATGGGTACTTGACACATCAGAGGTTACATTATCACAGTGGCACCATGGGTACTTGACACATCAGAGACTACATTATCACAGTGACACCATGGGTACTTGACACATCAGAGACTACATTATCACACTGACACCATGGATACTTGACACATCAGAGACTACATTATCACACTGACACCATGGGTACTTGACACATCAGAGACTACATTATCACAGTGACACCATGGGTACTTGACACATCAGAGGTTACATTATCACAGTGACACCATGGATACTTGACACATCAGAGACTACATTATCACAGTGACACCATGGGTACTTGACACATCAGAGGTTACATTATCACAGTGACACCATGGATACTTGACACATCAGAGACTACATTATCACAGTGACACCATGGGTACTTGACACATCAGAGGTTACATTATCACAGTGACACCATGGATACTTGACACATCAGAGACTACATTATCACAGTGACACCATGGGTACTTGACACATCAGAGGTTACATTATCACAGTGACACCATGGATACTTGACACATCAGAGACTACATTATCACACTGACACCATGGGTACTTGACACATCAGAGACTACATTATCACAGTGACACCATGGGTACTTGACACATCAGAGGTTACATTATCACAGTGACACCATGGATACTTGACACATCAGAGACTACATTATCACAGTGACACCATGGGTACTTGACACATCAGAGGTTACATTATCACAGTGACACCATGGATACTTGACACATCAGAGACTACATTATCACAGTGACACCATGGGTACTTGACACATCAGAGGTTACATTATCACAGTGACACCATGGATACTTGACACATCAGAGACTACATTATCACAGTGACACCATGGATACTTGACACATCAGAGACTACATTATCACAGTGACACCATGGGTACTTGACACATCAGAGACTACATTATCACAGTGGCACCATGGATACTTGACACATCAGAGGTTACATTATCACAGTGGCACCATGGATACTTGACACATCAGAGGCTACATTATCACAGTGACACCATGGGTACTTGACACATTAGAGGTTACATTATCACAGTGACACCATGGATACTTGACACATCAGAGGCTACATTATCACAGTGACACCATGGGTACTTGACACATCAGAGGTTACATTATCACAGTGACACCATGGGTACTTGACACATCAGAGACTACATTATCACAGTGACACCATGAGTACTTGACACATTAGAGACTACATTATCACAGTGACACCATGGGTACTTGACACATCAGAGACTACATTATCACAGTGACACCATGGATACTTGACACATCAAAGACTACATTATCACAGTGACACCATGGATACTTGACACATCAGAGACTACATTATCACAGTGGCACCATGGGTACTTGACACATCAGAGACTACATTATCACAGTGACACCATGGATACTTGACACATCAGAGACTACATTATCACAGTGACACCATGGATACTTGACACATCAGAGACTACATTATCACAGTGGCACCATGGATACTTGACACATCAGAGACTACATTATCACAGTGGCACCATGGATACTTGACACATCAGAGGTTACATTATCACAGTGGCACCATGGATACTTGACACATCAGAGACTACATTATCACAGTGACACCATGTATACTTGACACATCAGAGGCTACATTATCACAGTGACACCATGGGTACTTGACACATCAGAGGTTACATTATCACAGTGGCACCATGGATACTTGACACATCAGAGACTACATTATCACAGTGACACCATGGGTACTTGACACATCAGAGGCTACATTATCACAGTGACACCATGGGTACTTGACACATCAGAGGTTACATTATCACAGTGACACCATGGATACTTGACACATCAGAGGCTACATTATCACAGTGACACCATGGATACTTGACACATCAGAGACTACATTATCACAGTGACACCATGGATACTTGACACATCAGAGGTTACATTATCACAGTGGTACCATGGATACTTGACACATCAGAGACTACATTATCACAGTGACACCATGGATACTTGACACATCTGAGGCTACATTATCACAGTGACACCATGGGTACTTGACACATCAGAGGCTACATTATCACAGTGACACCATGGGTACTTGACACATCAGAGGTTAAATTATCACAGTGACACCATGGATACTTGACACATCAGAGGCTACATTATCACAGTGACACCATGGATACTTGACACATCAGAGACTACATTATCACAGTGACACCATGGGTACTTGACACATCAGAGACTGCATTATCACAGTGACACCATGGGTACTTGACACATCAGAGACTACATTATCACAGTGACACCATGGGTACTTGACACATCAGAGACTGCATTATCACAGTGACACCATGGGTACTTGACACATCAGAGACTACATTATCACAGTGACACCATGGGTACTTGACACATCAGAGACTACATTATCACAGTGGCACCACGGATACTTGACACATCAGAGACTACATTATCACAGTGACACCATGGGTACTTGACACATCAGAGACTACATTATCACAGTGACACCATGGATACTTGACACATCAGAGACTACATTATCACAGTGACACCATGGATACTTGACACATCAGAGGTTACATTATCACAGTGACACCATGGATACTTGACACATCAGAGGTTACATTATCACAGTGACACCATGGATACTTGACACATCAGAGGCTACGTTATCACAGTAACACCATGGGTACTTGACACATCAGAGACTACATTATCACAGTGACACCATGGATACTTGACACATCAGAGGTTACATTATCACAGTGACACCATGGATACTTGACACATCAGAGGTTACATTATCACAGTGACACCATGGATACTTGACACATCAGAGACTACATTATCACAGTGACACCATGGATACTTGACACATCAGAGACTACATTATCACAGTGACACCATGGATACTTGACACATCAGAGACTACATTATCACAGTGGCACCAGGGATACTTGACACATCAGAGGCTACATTATCACAGTGACACCATGGATACTTGACACATCAGAGGCTACATTATCACAGTGACACCATGGATACTTGACACATCAGAGACTACATTATCACAGTGACACCATGGATACTTGACACATCAGAGACTACATTATCACAGTGACACCATGGATACTTGACACATCAGAGACTACATTATCACAGTGGCACCAGGGATACTTGACACATCAGAGGCTACATTATCACAGTGACACCATGGATACTTGACACATCAGAGGCTACATTATCACAGTGACACCATGGATACTTGACACATCAGAGGTTACATTACCACAGTGGCACCATGGATACTTGACACATCAGAGGCTACATTATCACAGTGACACCATGGGTACTTCACACATCAGAGACTACATTATCACAGTGACACCATGGGTACTTGACACATCAGAGGCTACATTATCACAGTGACACCATGGGTACTTGACACATCAGAGGCTACATTATCACAGTGACACCATGGGTACTTGACACATCAGAGACTACATTATCACAGTGACACCATGGATACTTGACACATCAGAGGCTACATTATCACAGTGACACCATGGATACTTGACACATCAGAGGTTACATTATCACAGTGGCACCATGGATACTTGACACATCAGAGACTACATTATCACAGTGACACCATGGATACTTGACACATAGGAGGTTACATTATCACAGTGGCACCATGGATACTTGACACATCAGAGACTACATTATCACAGTGACACCATGGATACTTGACACATCAGAGGCTACATTATCACAGTGACACCATGGGTACTTGACACATCAGAGGCTACATTATCACAGTGACACCGTGGGTACTTGACACATCAGAGGTTACATTATCACAGTGACACCATGGATACTTGACACATCAGAGGCTACATTATCACAGTGACACCATGGATACTTGACACATCAGAGGTTACATTATCACAGTGGCACCATGGATACTTGACACATCAGAGACTACATTATCACAGTGACACCATGGATACTTGACACATCAGAGACTACATTATCACAGTGACACCATGGGTACTTGACACATCAGAGGCTACATTATGACAGTGACACCATGGATACTTGACACATCAGAGGCTACATTATGACAGTGACACCATGGATACTTGACACATCAGAGGCTACATTATCACAGTGACACCATGGGTACTTGACACATCAGAGACTACATTATCACAGTGGCACCATGGATACTTGACACATCAGAGGTTACATTATCACAGTGACATCATGGGTACTTGACACATCAGAGACTACATTATCACAGTGACACCATGGGTACTTGACACATCAGAGACTACATTATCACAGTGGCACCATGGATACTTGACACATCAGAGACTACATTATCACAGTGACACCATGGGTACTTGACACATCAGAGACTACATTATCACAGTGACACCATGGGTACTTGACACATCAGAGACTACATTATCACAGTGACACCATGGATACTTGACACATCAGAGGTTACATTATCACAGTGACACCATGGATACTTGACACATCAGAGGCTACATTATCACAGTGACACCATGGATACTTGACACATCAGAGGTTACATTATCACAGTGACACCATGGGTACTTGACACATCAGAGGCTACATTATCACAGTGACACCATGGATACTTGACACATCAGAGGCTACATTATCACAGTCACACCATGGATACTTGACACATCAGAGGTTACATTATCACAGTGACACCATGGGTACTTGACACATCAGAGGCTACATTATCACAGTGACACCATGGATACTTGACACATCAGAGGCTACATTATCACAGTCACACCATGGATACTTGACACATCAGAGACTACATTATCACAGTGACACCATGGATACTTGACACATCAGAGGCTACATTATCACAGTGACACCATGGATACTTGACACATCAGAGGTTACATTATCACAGTGACACCATGGGTACTTGACACATCAGAGGCTACATTATCACAGTGACACCATGGATACTTGACACATCAGAGGCTACATTATCACAGTGACACCATGGATACTTGACACATCAGAGACTACATTATCACAGTGACACCATGGATACTTGACACATCAGAGGCTACATTATCACAGTGACACCATGGATACTTGACACATCAGAGGTTACATTATCACAGTGACACCATGGGTACTTGACACATCAGAGGCTACATTATCACAGTGACACCATGGATACTTGACACATCAGAGGCTACATTATCACAGTCACACCATGGATACTTGACACATCAGAGACTACATTATCACAGTGACACCATGGATACTTGACACATCAGAGGCTACATTATCACAGTGACACCATGGATACTTGACACATCAGAGGTTACATTATCACAGTGACACCATGGGTACTTGACACATCAGAGACTACATTATCACAGTGTCACCATGGATACTTGACACATCAGAGGCTACATTATCACAGTAAAACCATGGATACTTGACACGTCAGAGACTACATTATCACATTGGCACCATGTACACTTGACACATCAGAGGCTACATTATCACAGTGACACCATGGATACTTGACACATCAGAAACTACATTATCAAAGTGACACCATGGATACTTGACACATCAGAGACTACATTATCACAGTGACACCATGGATACTTGACACATCAGAGACTACATTATCACAGTGACACCATGGATACTTGACACATCAGAGACTACATTGTCACAGTGACACCATGGATACTTGACACATCAGAGACTACATTATCACAGTGACACCATGGATACTTGACACATCAGAGACTACATTATCAGTGACACCATGGATACTTGACACATCAGAGTCTACATTATCACAGTGACACCATGGATACTTGACACATCAGAGACTACATTATCAGTGACACCATGGATACTTGACACATCAGAGACTACATTATCACAGTGGCACCATGGATACTTGACACATCAGAGGCTACATTATCACAGTGGCACCATGGATACTTGACACATCAGAGACTACATTATCACAGTGGGACCATGGATACTTGACAAATCAGAGGCTACATTATCGCAGTGGCACCATGGATACTTGACACATCAGAGGCTACATTATCAGTGACACCATGGATGCTTGACACATCAGAGACTACATTATCACAGTATCACCATGGATACTTGACACATCAGAGGCTACATTATCACAGTGGCACCATGGATACTTGACACATCAGAGACTACATTATCAGTGACACCATGGATATTTGACACATCAGAGGCTACATTATCACAGTGGCACCATGGATACTTGACACATCAGAGACTACATTATCACAGTGGCACCATGGGTACTTGACACATAAGAGGTTACATTATCACAGTGACACCATGGATACTTGACACATCAGAGACTACATTATCACAGTGGCACCATGGGTACTTGACACATCAGAGACTACATTATCACAGTGACACCATGGATACTTGACACATCAGAGACTACATTATCACAGTGACACCATGGATACTTGACACATCAGAGGTTACATTATCACAGTGACACCATGGATACTTGTCACATCAGAGGTTACATTATCACAGTGACACCATGGATACTTGACACGTCAGAGGCTACGTTATCACAGTAACACCATGGGTACTTGACACATCAGAGACTACATTATCACAGTGACACCATGGATACTTGACACATCAGAGGTTACATTATCACAGTGACACCATGGATACTTGACACATCAGAGGTTACATTATCACAGTGACACCATGGATACTTGACACATCAGAGACTACATTATCACAGTGACACCATGGATACTTGACACATCAGAGACTACATTATCACAGTGACACCATGGATACTTGACACATCAGAGACTACATTATCACAGTGGCACCATGGATACTTGACACATCAGAGGCTACATTATCACAGTGACACCATGGATACTTGACACATCAGAGACTACATTATCACAGTAACACCATGGATACTTGACACATCAGAGGCTACATTATCACAGTGACACCATGGATACTTGACACATCAGAGACTACATTATCACAGTGACACCATGGATACTTGACACACCAGAGGCTACATTATCACAGTGACACCATGGATACTTGACACATCAGAGGCTACATTATCACAATGACACCATGGATACTTGACACATCAGAGGCTACATTATCACAGTGACACCATGGATACTTGACACATCAGAGGCTACATTATCAGTGACACCATGGATACTTGACACATCAGAGGCTACATTATCACAGTGGGACCATGGATACTTGACACATCAGAGGCTACATTATCACAGTGACACCATGGATACTTGACACATCAGAGGCTACATTATCACAGTGACACCATGGGTACTTGACACATCAGAGGCTACATTATCACAGTGACACCATGGATACTTGACACATCAGAGGCTACATTATCACAGTGACACCATGGATACTTGACACATCAGAGGCTACATTATCACAGTGGCACCATGGATACTTGACACATCAGAGTCTACATTATCAGTGACACCATGGATACTTGACACATCAGAGACTACATAATCACAGTGACACCATGGATACTTGACACATCAGAGGCTACATTATCACAGTGGCACCATGGATACTTGACACATCAGAGAATACATTATCACAGTGGCACCATGGATACTTGACACATCAGAGGCTACATTATCAGTGACACCATGGATACTTGACACATCAGAGACTACATTATCACAGTGACACCATGGGTACTTGACACATCAGAGACTACATTATCACAGTGACACCATGGATACTTGACACATCAGAGACTACATTATCACAGTGACACCATGGATACTTGACACATCAGAGACTACATTATCACAGTGACACCATGGATACTTGACACATCAGAGACTACATTATCACAGTGACACCATGGATACTTGACACATCAGAGACTACATTATCACAGTGACACCATGGATACTTGACACATCAGAGGCTACATTATCACAGTGACACCATGGATACTTGGCACATCAGAGGCTACATTATCACAGTGGCACCATGGATACTTGACACATCAGAGGCTACATTATCACAGTAGCACCATGGATACTTGACACATCAGAGACTACATTATCACAGTGGCACCATGGATACTTGACACATCAGAGGCTACATTATCAGTGACACCATGGATACTTGACACATCAGAGACTACATTATCACAGTGACACCATGGATACTTGACACATCAGAGACTACATTATCACAGTGACACCATGGATACTTGACACATCAGAGGCTACATTATCACAGTAACACCATGGATACTTGACACATCAGAGACTACATTATCACAGTGACACCATGGATACTTGACACATCAGAGGCTACATTATCACAGTGGCACCATGGATACTTGACACATCAGAGGTTACATTATCACAGTGGCACCATGGATACTTGACACATCAGAGACTACATTATCACAGTGGCACCATGGATACTTGACACATCAGAGACTACATTATCACAGTGACACCATGGATACTTGACACATCAGAGGTTACATTATCACAGCGGCACCATGGGTACTTGACACATCAGAGGCTACATTATCACAGTGGCACCATGGGTACTTGACACATCAGAGGCTACATTATCACAGTGGCACCATGGATACTTGACACATCAGAGGCTACATTATCAGTGACACCATGGATACTTGACACATCAGAGGCTACATTATCAGTGACACCATGGATACTTGACACATCAGAGGCTACAGCAGCAGTGTCACCATCGTTAATGAGAAGACCTCTTCATCAGTGTAGTATACTCGCCAACACCTTCAACTGACTCTTGCTCTACCGATGATAATCGTTCAGATGTGAACGTTTCCTTGTTATGATAGGGCACCGTATTACGAAACGTACGGGTATCACGGCTATTACAACCCAGGAGTCCCAAAGGCCTGTTATCCTGGGTGTAAAGGGAGCAAAATAAACACAACAGAAAAACTTTTGACTTATATTATCCTTCACCAATTTAGAACAGAAGTATGTACACTATATACACTATGTACAACAATAGGTATTAGTGCACTCCACGGTAAGCAAGGCAGAATAGAAGCCACTAGAGAGCAGACCGTGCTTCAACCAGCTCTGGAATGGGAATGACAAGGGCAGACAGGTGAGTGGTACCCACATCACCTCTGCGATTGCCAAAACCATCTTCTCATTGGCTGGAACCTGGGTACGGATTGAACGATGGGGCCCCATCGCCAACCCTTAGTTCCCTGGTTCGCTGGTTGGGGGAGATAGCCTGTAAATGAGGGTGTGTACATGCGCCAAATAAAGGCTACGTACTCTTTGCATGCCACAACGGCTGTTTTTATTAAGTTGTTTATTTGTAATAGAACTTAGCTGTAAACTATTTCCTGTTTCTCCGCATTTTTTTTAATATTATTTATGTAAATAAGTCACCAAGGGGCCTAAGAAGATTAGTGATAATAGCCAACCAAAACGAAAATTGGTTAGAGTCACAATAGAGATGAAAAATGAACTCAGAGCAAAATATGAAAGCGGGGTTTACGTTATGTAACATATGAAATCAAATTTATAGTAAAATAACATTTGTCAGTTACAAGAAGCATTATTCAACTTCTGCTGATATCCTCGTAGGACAATGAACCTAGTAAATTAAAGATAAGTTGTGTCAACACGTTATTTGAGACTTTAGCTGCCAGGAGCTTGCAAACGACAGTAACAACAAGGCGTCAAGAATAAGCATATTCTTAGACTGCAACAAAACCTTGACACGGTGCCACACACACACACACACACACACACACACACACACACACACACACACACACACACACACACACACACACACACACACACACACACACACACACACACACACACACACACACACACACACACACACACACACACACACACACACACACACACACACACACACACACACACACACACACACGGCTACTGACCTAGTTGACAGCCAGAAATGTAGCATCAGTTCGGTAATATGCGGAAAAAATTAGGAAATACAGTGAAGGATGAATACCAAGAGGAAATAGTATATTAATGAGAGTGGTCCTTGCTCGCAGTCTTCAACCAGAGTCGAATGTTTCTTAACGTTCAGGCCAGTGTTTAGATATCCTAGCCAGTGTGATCAGAGCTGAGAGTTGGTAGTCGCTGGGTGCTGAGCTCAGCCACGCCTGCGTACCAATGCCTCGTTATTGTAATATTCTAACCTGCCTTTGATGTTTGTGTTTATATACTGATCCATGCAAAGGTAAATTATCCCACCACGGGCGGCGCCCACGCTGCTGCACCACCCACTGGCACCGCCCACGCTGCTGCACCACCCACTGGCACCGCCCACGCTGCTGCACCACCCACTGGCACCGCCCACGCTGCTGCACCACCCACTGGCACCGCCCACGCTGCTACACCACCCACTGGCACCGCCCACGCTGCTGCACCACCCACTGGCACCGCCCACGCTGCTACACCACCCATTGGCACCGCCCACGCTGCTGCACCACCCACTGGCACCGCCCAGGCTGCTGCACCACCCACTTGCACCGCACACGCTGCTGCACCACCCACTAGCACCGCCCACGCTGCTGCACCACCCATTAGCACCGCCCACGCTGCTGCACCACCCACTGGCACCGCCCACACTGCTGCACCACCCACGCTGCTACACCACCCACTGGCACCGCCCACGCTGCTGCACCACCCACTGGCACCGCCCACGCTGCTGCACCACCCACTGGCACCGCCCACGCTGCTGCACCACCCACTGGCACCGCCCACGCTGCTGCACCACCCACTGGCACCGCCCACGCTGCTGCACCACCCACTGGCACCGCCCACGCTGCTACACCACACATTGGCACCGCCCACGCTGCTGCACCACCCACTGGCACCGCCCACGCTGCTACACCACCCATTGGCACCGCCCACGCTGCTGCACCACCCATTGGCACCGCCCACGCTGCTGCACCACCCACTGGCACCGCCCACGCTGCTGCACCACCCACTGGCACTGCCCACGCTGCTGCAACACCCATTGGCACCGCCCACGCTGCTGCACCACCCATTGGCACCGCCCACGCTGCTGCACCACCCACTGGCACCGCCCACGCTGCTGCACCACCCACTGGCACCGCCCACGCTGCTGCACCACCCACTGGCACCGCCCACGCTGCTGCACCACCCACTGGCACCGCCCACGCTGCTGCACCACCCACTGGCACCGCCCACGCTGCTGTGTCACCCACTAGCACCGCCCACGATGCTGCACCACCCATTAGCACCGCTCACGCTGCTGCACCACCCACTAGCACCGCCCACGCTGCTGCACCACCCATTAGCACCGCCCACGCTGCTGCGCCACCCCCTAGCATCGCTCACGCTGCTGCACCACCCACCATTGCCACCCATCACTACACCACCCACTCCCAATGACTACCCTCGGTACACCCACGGACGACAACCTTCCATCCTAAAAACACCACCCATGGGCGCCGCCCTTCTCTGCCACACCACCCACCCCACCACGCCACCCACCCCACCACGCCACCCACCCCACCACGCCACCCACCGGTAAAAATATGTGAAACTAATTGAGAAGCGGCCGATATATATTTTATTTCAAAGAGAAAAGCTTGTGTTGGATGGCCAGGCATAAAGTGCAATATTCTGAACTAATTGCATCAGTGAAACTCACTTTACCAAGATTCCGATATTGATGGGCAATGTTGATGGTGTGAATGTTGGTAACTACTAGTTATAGTAGTGGTGGTGGTGGTGGTAGTTGTTGTGTGGGTAGTTACTGTGTGAGTGGTGGTGGTCACTGAGTGAGTGGTGGTAGTTACTGTGTGAGAGGTGGTGGTCACTGAGTGGGTGGTGGTAGTTACTGTGTGAGAGGTGGTGGTCACTGAGTGAGTGGTGGTAGTTACTGTGTGAGTGGTGGTGGTCACTGAGTGGGTGGTGCTAGTTACTGTGTGAGTGGTGGTGGTCACTGAGTGGGTGGTGCTAGTTACTGTGTGAGAGGTGGTGGTCACTGAGTGAGTGGTGGTAGTTACTGTGTGAGTGGTGGTGGTCACTGAGTGGGTGGTGGTAGTTACTGTGTGAGAGGTGGTGGTCACTGAGTGGGTGGTGCTAGTTACTGTGTGAGAGGTGGTGGTCACTGAGTGGGTGGAGGTAGTTACTGTGTGAGAGGTGGTGGTCACTGAGTGGGTGGTGGTAGTTACTGTGTGAGAGGTGGTGGTCACTGAGTGGGTGGTGCTAGTTACTGTGTGAGAGGTGGTGGTCACTGAGTGGGTGGTGCTAGTTACTGTGTGAGAGGTGGTGGTCACTGAGTGGGTGGTGGTAGTTACTGTGTGAGAGGTGGTGGTCACTGAGTGGGTGGTGGTAGTTACTGTGTGAGAGGTGGTGGTCACTGAGTGGGTGGTGGTAGTTACTGTGTGAGAGGTGGTGGTCACTGAGTGGGTGGTGGTAGTTACTGTGTGAGAGGTGGTGGTCACTGAGTGGGTGGTGGTAGTTACTGTGTGAGAGGTGGTGGTCACTGAGTGGGTGGTGGTAGTTACTGTGTGAGTGGTGGTGGTCACTGAGTGGGTGGTGGTAGTTACTGTGTGAGTGGTGTTGGTAGTTACTATGTGAGTGGTGGTCGTCACTGAGTGGGTGGTGGTAGTTACTGTGTGAGTGGTGGTTATTGTGTGGGTAGTTACTGTGTGAGTGGTGGTGGTCACTGAGTGGGTGGTGGTAGTTACTGTGTAAGTGGTGGTTATTGTGTGGGTAGTTACTGTGTTGGCTGTGGTGGTCACTGAGTAGGTGGTGGTAGTTACTGTGTGAGTGGTGGTGGTCACTGAGTAGGTGGTGGTAGTTACTGTGTGAGTGGTGGTGGTCACTGAGTGGGTGATGCTAGTTACTGTGTGAGTGGTGGTGGTCACTGAGTGGGTGGTGGTATTTACTGTGTGAGTGGTGGTGGTCACTGAGTGGGTGGTGGTAGTTACTGTGTGAGTGGTGGTGGTCACTGAGTGGGTGATGCTAGTTACTGTGTGAGTGGTGGTGGTCACTGAGTGGGTGGTGGTATTTACTGTGTGAGTGGGGGTGGTCACTGAGTGGGTGGTGGTAGCTACTGTGTGAGTGGTGGTGGTCACTGAGTGGGTGGTGGTGGTAGTTGAGTGGGTAGTTACTGTATGAGCGGTGGTTATTGTGTGAGTAGTTACTGTGTGGGCGGTGGTGGTCACTGAGTGGGTGGTGGTAGTTATTGTATGAGTGGTGGTGTGTACTGTGTGGGTGGTGTTGGTTACTGTGTGGGTAGTGGTACTTACTGTGTGGGTGGTGGTGGTCGTTACTGTGTGGGTGGTGGTAGTTACTGTGTGGGTGGTGGTGGTAGTTACTGTGTGGGTGGTGGTGGTGGGTACTGTGTGGGTGATGGTTAAGGTGTGGGTGGTGATGGGTACTGTGTGGGCGCTGGTGGGTACTGTGTGAGTGGTGGTGGGTACTGTGTGAGTGGTGTTGGTTACTGTGTGGGTGGTGGTAGTTACTGTGTGGGTGGTGGTGGGTACTGTGTGGGTGGTGTTAGGTACTGTGTGAGTGGTGGTTATTGTGTGGGTAGTTACTGTGTTTGCGGTGGTGGGCACTGTGTGGGCGGTGGTGGGCACTGAGTGGGTGGTGGTGGTTACTGAGTGGGTGGTGGTAGGTACTGTGTGGGTGGTGGTAGGTACTGCGTGGGTGGTGGTAGGTACTGTGTGGGTGGTAGTTGTGTGGGTGGTAGTTGTTGTGTGGGGAGTTACTTTGTGGGTGGTAGTTGTTGTGTGGATAGTTACTGTGTGGGCGGTGATGGCCACTGTGTGGGTGGTGTTGGTTACTGTGTGGGTAGTGTTGGTTACTGTATGGGTGGTGGTAGTTACTGTGTGAATGGTGATAGTTACTATATGAATGGTGTTAGGTACTGTGTGGGTGGTGGTAATTACTGTGTGATTGGTAGTAGTTACTGTGTGAATGGTGGTAGTTACTGTGTGAATGGTGGTAGTTACTGTATGAATTGTGGTAATTACTGTGCGAATAGTGGTAGTTACTGTGCGAATAGTGGTAGTTACTGTGCGAATAGTGGTAGTTACTGTGTGAATGTAATAGGACACAAGTGTAATATGACCTTTTTATTGTGACAACGTTTCGCTCTCCAGGAGCTTCACAAAGCTCCTGGAGAGCGAAACGTTACCACAATAAAAATGTCATATTAGTTACATTTGTGTAATTTTACTTCACATATTGTCGGTAATTCTACCAACATTATTACGATCTGTGTGAATATTGGAAGGTACTGTGTGGGTGGTGGTAGTTACTGTGTGAATGGCGGTAATTACTGTGTGAATGGTGGTAGTTATTGTGTGAATGGTGGTAGCTACTGGGTGAATGGTGGTAGTTACTGTGTGAATGGTGGTAGTTACTGTGTGAATGGTGGTAGTTGCTGTGTGATTGGTGGTAGGTATTGTGTGAGTAGTTACTGTGTAAATGGTGATAGCTACTGTGGGTGGCGGTAGTTACTGTGTAAATGGTGGTAGGTATTGTGTAGGTAGTTACTGTGTGAATGGGGGTGGGTACTGTGTAGGTACTGTGTAAATGGTGATAGGTACTGTGGGTGGTGGTAGTTACTGTGTGGGTGGTAGTAGGTACTGTGTGGGTGGTAGTAGTTACTGTGTGGGTGGTAGTAGTTACTGTGTGGGTGGTGGTAGTTACTGTGTGGGTGGTGGTAGTTACTGTGTGGGTGGTGGTAGTTACTGTGTGGGTGGTAGTAATTGTGTGGGTGGTAGTAGTTACTGTGTGGGTGGTAGTAGTTACTGTGTGGGTGGTAGTAGTTGCTGTGTGGGTGGTGGTAGTTACTGTGTGGGGGGTGGTAGTTACTGTGTGGGTGGTAGTAGTTACTGTGTGGGTGGTAGTAGTTACTGTGTGGGTGGTAGTAGTTACTGTGTGGATGGTGGTAGTTACTGTGTGGGTGGTAGTAGTTGCTGTGTGGGTGGTGGTAGTTACTGTGTGAGAGGTGGTGGTCACTGAGTGGGTGGTGGTAGTTACTGTGTGAGTGGTGGTGGTCACTGAGTGGGTGGTGGTAGTTACTGTGTGAGAGGTGGTGGTCACTGAGTGGGTGGTGGTAGTTACTGTGTGAGAGGTGGTGGTCACTGAGTGGGTGGTGGTAGTTACTGTGTGAGAGGTGGTGGTCACTGAGTGGGTGGTGGTAGTTACTGTGTGAGAGGTGGTGGTCACTGAGTGGGTGGTGCTAGTTACTGTGTGAGAGGTGGTGGTCACTGAGTGGGTGGTGCTAGTTACTGTGTGAGAGGTGGTGGTCACTGAGTGGGTGGTGGTAGTTACTGTGTGAGAGGTGGTGGTCACTGAGTGGGTGGTGCTAGTTACTGTGTGAGAGGTGGTGGTCACTGAGTGGGTGGTGGTAGTTACTGTGTGAGTGGTGGTGGTCACTGAGTGGGTGGTGCTAGTTACTGTGTGAGAGGTGGTGGTCACTGAGTGGGTGGTGGTAGTTACTGTGTGAGAGGTGGTGGTCACTGAGTGGGTGGTGGTAGTTACTGTGTGAGAGGTGGTGGTCACTGAGTGGGTGGTGGTAGTTACTGTGTGAGAGGTGGTGGTCACTGAGTGGGTGGTGGTAGTTACTGTGTGAGAGGTGGTGGTCACTGAGTGGGTGGTGGTAGTTACTGTGTGAGTGGTGGTGGTCACTGAGTGGGTGGTGGTAGTTACTGTGTGAGAGGTGGTGGTCACTGAGTGGGTGGTGGTAGTTACTGTGTGAGAGGTGGTGGTCACTGAGTGGGTGGTGGTAGTTACTGTGTGAGAGGTGGTGGTCACTGAGTGGGTGGTGGTAGTTACTGTGTGAGTGGTGGTGGTCACTGAGGGGTGCTGGTAGTTACTGTGTGAGTGGTGGTGGTAGTTACTATGTGAGTGGTGGTCGTCACTGAGTGGGTGGTGGTAGTTACTGTGTGAGTGGTGGTTATTGTGTGGGTAGTTACTGTGTGAGTGGTGGTCGTCACTGAGTGGGTGGTGGTAGTTACTGTGTAAGTGGTGGTTATTGTGTGGGTAGTTACTGTGTGGGCTGTGGTGGTCACTGAGTAGGTGGTGGTAGTTACTGTGTGAGTGGTGGTGGTCACTGAGTAGGTGGTGGTAGTTACTGTGTGAGTGGTGGTGGTCACTGAGTGTGTGATGCTAGTTACTGTGTGAGTGGTGGTGGTCACTGAGTGGGTGGTGGTATTTACTGTGTGAGTGGTGGTGGTCACTGAGTGGGTGGTGGTGGTTACTGAGTGGGTGGTGGTAGGTACTGTGTGGGTGGTGGTAGGTACTGCGTGGGTGGTGGTAGGTACTGTGTGGGTGGTAGTTGTGTGGGTGGTAGTTGTTGTGTGGGGAGTTACTTTGTGGGTGGTAGTTGTTGTGTGGATAGTTACTGTGTGGGCGGTGATGGGCACTGTGTGGGTGGTGTTGGTTACTGTGTGGGTAGTGTTGGTTACTGTGTGGGTGGTGGTAGTTACTGTGTGAATGGTGATAGTTACTATATGAATGGTGTTAGGTACTGTGTGGGTGGTGGTAGTTACTGTGTGATTGGTAGTAGTTACTGTGTGAATGGTGGTAGTTACTGTGTGAATGGTGGTAGTTACTGTATGAATTGTGGTAATTACTGTGCGAATAGTGGTAGTTACTGTGCGAATAGTGGTAGTTACTGTGTGAACGTAATAGGACACAAGTGTAATATGACCTTTTTATTGTGACAACGTTTCGCTCTCCAGGAGCTTCACAAAGCTCCTGGAGAGCGAAACGTTGCCACAATAAAAATGTCATATTAGTTACATTTGTGTCCTTTTACTTCACATATTGTTGGTAATTCTACCAACATTATTACGATCTGTGTGAATATTGGAAGGTACTGTGTGGGTGGTGGTAGTTACTGTGTGAATGGCGGTAATTGCTGTGTGAATGGTGGTAGTTACTGTGAATGGTTGTAGGTACTGTATGGATGGTGGTAGTTACTGTGTGAATGGTGGTAGTTACTGTGTGAATGGTGGTAGTTGCTGTGTGATTGGTGGTAGGTATTGTGTGAGTAGTTACTGTGTAAATGGTGATAGGTACTGTGGGTGGCGGTAGTTACTGTGTAAATGGTGGTAGGTATTGTGTAGGTAGTTACTGTGTGAATGGGGGTGGGTACTGTGTAGGTACTGTGTAAATGGTGATAGGTACTGTGGGTGGTTGTAGTTACTTGGTGGGTGGTAGTAGGTACTGTGTGGGTGGTAGTAGTTACTGTGTGGGTGGTAGTAGTTACTGTGTGGGTGGTAGTAGTTACTGTGTGGGTGGTGGTAGTTACTGTGTGGGTGGTGGTAGTTACTGTGTGGGTGGTAGTAGTTATTGTGTGGGTGGTAGTAGTTACTGTGTGGGTGGTAGTAGTTACTGTGTGGGTGGTAGTAGTTGCTGTGTGGGTGGTGGTAGTTACTGTGTGGGGGGTGGTAGTTACTGTGTGGGTGGTAGTAGTTACTGTGTGGGTGGTAGTAGTTACTGTGTGGGTGGTAGTAGTTACTGTGTGGATGGTGGTAGTTACTGTGTGGGTGGTGGTGGTTGCTGTGTGGGTGGTGGTAGTTACTGTGTGGGTGGTAGTAGTTACTGTGTGGGTGGTGGTCGTTACTGTGTGGGTGGTGGTAGTTACTGTGTGGGTGGTAGTAGTTACTGTGTGGGTGGTAGTAGTTACTGTGTGGGTGGTAGTTACTGTGCGGGTGGTAGTAGTTACTGTGTGGGTGGTAGTAGTTACTGTGTGGGGGGTGGTAGTTACTGTGTGGGTGGTAGTAGTTACTGTGTGGGTGGTGGTAGTTACTGTGTGGGTGGTGGTAGTTACTGTGTGGGTGGTGGTAGTTACTGTGTGGGTGGTAGTAGTTACTGTGTGGGTGGTAGTAGTTACTGTGTGGGTGGTGGTAGTTACTGTGTGGGTGGTGGTAGTTACTGTGTGGGTTGTAGTAGTTACTGTGTGGGTGGTGGTAGTTACTGTGTGGGTGGTAGTAGTTACTGTGTGGGTGGTGGTAGTTACTGTGTGGGTGGTAGTAGTTACTGTGTGGGTGGTGGTAGTTACTGTGTGGGTGGTAGTAGTTACTGTGTGGGTGGTGGTAGTTACTGTGTGGGTGGTGGTAGTTACTGTGTTGGTGTTGGTAGTTACTGTGTGGGTGGTAGTAGTTACTGTGTGTGCGGTAGTAGTTACTGTGTGGGTGGTAGTAGTTACTGTGTGGGTGGTAGTAGTTACTGTGTGGGTGGTGGTAGTTACTGTGTGGGTGGTGGTAGTTACTGTGTGGGTTGTAGTAGTTACTGTGTGGGTGGTGGTAGTTACTGTGTGGGTGGTAGTAGTTACTGTGTGGGTGGTGGTAGTTACTGTGTGGGTGGTGGTAGTTACTGTGTGGGTGGTAGTAGTTACTGTGTGGGTGGTGGTAGTTACTGTGTGGGTGGTGGTAGTTACTGTGTGTGCGGTAGTAGTTACTGTGTGGGTGGTGGTAGTTACTGTGTGGGTGGTGTTAGTTACTGTGTGGGTGGTGGTAGTTACTGTGTGGGTGGTGGTAGTTACTGTGTGTGCGGTAGTAGTTACTGTGTGGGTGGTGGTAGTTACTGTGTGGGTGGTGTTAGTTACTGTGTGGGTGGTGGTAGTTACTGTGTGGGTGGTGGTAGTTACTGTGTGGGTGGTGGTAGTTACTGTGCGGATGGATCATCCACCATGATCTCCACAAGGATAATCCAGGATCAGTGGCATAGTGGGGAGTGTTGTGGTGGAGTGTTGTGGTGGAGTGTTGTGGTGGAAGGTGTTGTGGTGGAAGGTGTTGTGGTGGAGTGTTGTGGTGGAGTGTTGTGGTGGAGAGTGTTGTGGTGGAGTGTTGTGGTGGAGTGTTGTGGTGGAGTGTTGTGGTGGAGTGTTGTGGTGGAGTGTTGTGGTGGAGAGTGTTGTGGTGGAGTGTTGTGGTGGAGTGTTGTGGTGGTGTGTTGTGGTGGTGTGTTGTGTTGGAGTGTTGTGGTGGAGTGTTGTGGTGGAGTGTTGTGGTGGAGTGTTGTGGTGGTGTGTTGTGGTGGTGTGTTGTGGTGGTGTGCTGTGTTGGAGAGTTGTGGTGGAGTGTTGTGGTGGAGTGTTGTGGTGGAGTGTTGTGGTGGAGTGTTGTGGTGGAGTGTTGTGGTGGAGTGTTGTGGTGGAGTGTTGTGGTGGAGTGTTGTGGTGGAGTGTTGTGGTGGAGTGTTGTGGTGGAAGGTGTTGTGGTGGAGTGTTGTGGTGGAGAGTGTTGTGGTGGAGTGTTGTGGTGGAGTGTTGTAGTGGAGTGTTGTGGTGGAGTGTTGTGGTGGAGTGTTGTGGTGGAGTGTTGTGGTGGTGTGTTGTGGTGGAGTGTTGTGGTGGAGTGTTGTGGTGGTGTGTTGTGGTGGTGTGTTGTGGTGGTGTGTTGTGGTGGAGTGTTGTGGTGGAGTGTTGTGGTGGTGTGTTGTGGTGGTGTGTTGTGGTGGTGTGTTGTGGTGGTGTGTTGTGGTGGAGTGTTGTGGTGGAGTGTTGTGGTGGAGTGTTGTGGTGGAGTGTTGTGGTGGTGTGTTGTGGTGGTGTGTTGTGGTGGAGAGTGTTGTGGTGGAGTGTTGTGGTGGAGTGTTGTGGTGGAGTGTTGTGGTGGAAGGTGTTGTGGTGGAGAGTGTTGTGGTGAAGAGTGGTTTGGTGGAGAGTGTTGGGTAGAGTGTGTTGTGGTAGCGTTGTGGTAGAGACATTCGGGTTGTTATGGTGACCAAGACAAAAGCTTTAGTATCATGTAGGTTAAGGCAGGTGTCACCCAGGTTCATGCAGGTGCGTCACCCAGGCTCCTGCAGGTGTCACCCAGGTTCATGCAGGTGCGTCACCCAGGCTCCTGCAGGTGTCACCCAGGTTCATGCAGGTGCGTCACCCAGGCTCCTGCAGGTGTCACCCAGGTTCATGCAGGTGCGTCACCCAGGCTCCTGCAGGTGTCACCCAGGTTCACGCAGGTGTCACCCAGGCTCCTGCAGGTGTCACCCAGGTTCATGCAGGTGTTACCCAGGTTCACGCAGTTGCATCACCCAGGCTCCTGCAGGTGTTACCCAGGTTCACGCAGGTGCGTCACCCAGGCTCCTGCAGGTGTCACCCAGGTTCACGCAGGTGCGTCACCCAGGCTCCTGCAGGTGTCACCCAGGTTCATGCAGGTGTCACCCAGGTTCATGCAGGTGCGCCACCCAGGTTCATGCAGGTGCGTCACCCAGGCTCCTGCAGGTGTCACCCAGGTTCATGCAGGTGTCACCCAGGTTCATGCAGGTGTCACCCAGGTTCATGCAGGTGTCACCCAGGCTCTTGCAGGTGTCACCCAGGTTCATGCAGGTGTCACCCAGGCTCCTGCAGGTGTCACCCAGGTTCATGCAGGTGTGTCACCCAGGCTCCTGCTGGTGTCACCCAGGCTTCTGCAGGTGTCACCCAGGCTCCTGCAGGTGTGTCACCCAGACTCTTGAAGCTGTGTCACCCAGGCTCCTGCAGGTGTCACCCAGGCTCCTGCAGGTGTGTCACCCAGATTCTTGAAGGTGTGTCACCCAGGCTCCTGCAGGTGTCACCCAGGCTCCTGCAGGTGTCACCCAGACTCTTGAAGGTGTGTCACCCAGGCTCCTGCTGGTGTCACCCAGGCTCCTGCTGGTGTAGCCCAGGCTCCTGAAGGTGTCACCCAGGTTCCTGCAGGTGTGTCACCCAAGCTCCTGCAGGTGTCACCCAGGCTCCTGCAGGTGTCACCCAGGCTCTTGAAGGTGTGTCGCACAGGCTCCTGCTGGTGTCACCCAGGTTCCTGCAGGTGTCACCCAGGCTCCTGCAGGTGTCACCACGGTTCCTGCAGGTGTCACCAAGGTTCCTGCAGGTGTCACCAAGGCTCCTGCAGGTGTCACCCAAGCTCTTGAAGGTGTGTCGCACAGGCTCCTGCTGGTGTCACCCAGGCTCCTGCTGGTGTCACCCAGGCTCCTGAAGGTGTCACCCAGGCTCCTGCAAGTGTGTCACCCAGGATCCTGCAGATGTGTCACCCAGGATCCTGCAGGTGTGACACCCAGGCTCCTGCAGGTGTCAGCAAGGCTCCTGCAGGTGTCACCCAGGCTCTTGAAGGTGTGTCACACAGGCTTCTGCTGGTGTCACCCAGGCTCCTGCTGGTGTCACCCAGGCTCCTGAAGGTGTCACCCAGGTTCCTACAAATGTGTCACCCAGGATCCTGCAGGTGTGTCACCCAGGAGCCTGCAGGTGTGTCACCCAGGATCCTGCAGGTGTCACCCAGGCTCCTGCAGATATCATCCAAGCTTCTGCAGGCGTCATCCAGGCTTCTGCAGGTTTGTCAACCAGGCTCCTGCAGGTGTCACCCAGGTTCCTGCAGGTGTCACCAAGGCTCCTGCAGGTGTCCCCAGGTTCCTTCAGGTGTGTCACCCGGGCTCCTGCAGGTTTGTCACCCAGGCTCCTGCAGGTTTGTCACCCAGGTTCCTGTAGGTGTCACCCAGGTTCCTGCAGGTGTTTCACCCAGGATCCTTCAGGTGTCACCCAAGCTCCTTCAGGTGTGTCACGCAGGTTCCTGCAGGTGTCATCCAGGCTCCTGCAGGTGTCCCCAGGTTCCTTCAGGTTTGTCACCCAGGCTCCTGCAGGTTTGTCACCCAGGCTCCTGTAGGTGTCACCCAGGTTCCTGCAGGTGTTTCACCCAGGATCCTTCAGGTGTCACCCAGGCTCCTTCAGGTGTGTCACCCAGGCCCCTGCAGGTGTGTCACCCAGGCTCCTGTAGGTATCAACCAGGCTCCTGTAGGTGTGTCACCCAGGCTACTGCAGGTGTCACCCAGGTTCCTGCAGGTGTCATCCAGGCTCCTGCAGGTGTCACCCAGGTTCCTGCAGGTGTCATCCAGGCTCCTGCAGGTATCACCCAGGCTCCTGCAGGTGTGTCACCCAGGCTCCTGCAGGTGTGTCACCCAGGCTACTGCAGGTGTCACCTAGGCTCTTGCAGGTGTCATCCAGGAGCCTCCAGATATCACCCAGACTCCTGCAGGTGTCACCCAGACTCTTGAAGGTGTGTCACCCAGGCTACTGCAGTTGTCACCCAGGCTCCTGCAGGTGTCATCCAGAAGCCTGCAGGTGCTTGGGTGACACCTACAGGTGTGATACCAGAGGTTGCTCAGTACTAGCAGTTACCAGTTAACTCACAAGTCGTAGGGAATCATACTGTAGAAGAGGATGGACGTTCTGTTGACCCTTGGAAACTAGTGCAAAGCTGACATTGTTTTCACTGCTGTGTGTAACTACGTCTTCACGGAACTGACAGATGATGGGGGAGACTTGACTGGTGCTGGCACCGACGCAGCTCCAGACATGCTTGGATCACGCTCTTAATTAGTCACCAAGTATTTTTGTATTCGTATACAATGCCGCCAACTGTTGAGTTGGCGGTATTGGCGTCTCGTCAATAAAGGTCAGCTGTTGCACATGTGTTTTTACTCATCTGCTTCACTACCAAGATTAGGGAGAAGAATCTCTTAGGTATATCAACATACTTTATCATGAGGCTTTGGCAGCAGTGACACTGCTTCGCATCTCAGTGGTTGAGCAGTGTCATCACAACTGTCAAACCACGTACAGTAAAAACATGGCGCCTTCAACTGAAGGTAGATAATCAGTCACGAAAATAGATGCTAGCTGCTTACTGTGTATATATTGTCTATGTCTCGACAATATATACTTACGCTTCGTGGGATTAAATCTGGTTGAATCCCATTCCACGGGCGCTGTATGATCCACAAGGGCTTAGCGCTTCTCCATGAATGTAATAATAATTACAACCTCTTTTAATAAATACTTAAGTGCGCTATCAATGTTAGCGCACTTTTTTTTTATTATTAACACATCAGCCGTTTCCCACCAAAGCAGGTGACCCAGAAAGAAGAAACACTTTCATCATCATTAGCTCCAGCAGTGTCTTGCCAGAGGAGCGCTCACACTACAGTTAAAAAGCTGCAACATGTCAACAAGTGTTCTTCAGAGCGCAGGCGCTGTACTTCCCTAAATCCCGTAATAAATGTTACTTTGCTCATACTCAAGTCATAAAAACATTTTTCTTCACTCGCTCAAGCAAACTTACTAGGAGTCCAAGCCCCTCACACACAAAACTTCCTTTACCACCTCCCTCCAACCCTTCCTAGGCCGACCCCTACCCTGCCTTCCTTCCACAACAGATTTATATGCTCTCCAAGTCATTCTATTTTCTTCCATCCTCTCTAAATGCCCGGACCACCTCAACAACTCCTCAGCCCTTTGGATAATACTTTTAGTAATCCCGCGCCTCTTCCTAAGCTCCTAACTACGGATTATCTGCATTACATTCACACTACACATTGCCCTCAGACACATCTCCACTGCCTCCAGCCTTCTCCTTGTTGCAACATTCACCACCTATGCTTCACACCCATATAAGGGCATTGATATAACTAAACACTCACACATCCCCCTCTTTGCTGCCGTGGATAACGTTCTTTGTCTCCACAGACTCCTCAGTGCACCACTTACCTTTTTTCCCCCTCATCAATTCTATGATTCACCTCGTCTTTCACTAACCCATCTGCAGACAAATCCACTCCCAAATATCTGAATACATTCATTTCCTCCATACTCCCTCCCTCCAATCTTTCATTACCTAAATCTTTTATCCTCATCACCTTACTCTTTTCAGTGTCCACTTTTAATTTCCTTTTTTTACATACCCTACCAAACTCGTCCACCAACTTCCGCAACTTCTCTTCAGAATCTCCCAAAAGCACAGTATCATCAGCAGAAAGCATTAGTGGCAACTCCCACTTTGTGTCAGATTCTTTATCTTTTAATCCCACGCCTCTTGCCAACACCCGAGCATTCACTTCTCCCACAACCCCCATTTATAAATACATTGACTTGTAGCATAAGTCATATGTATATATGCACTTATAGCAGGTTATTATTATTGTTATTACATTCATGGATAAGCACTAAACCCTTGGGGATCATACAGCACCCGTGGAATGGGATTCACTCAGATTTAATCCTATGCAGCATAGGTATAAATTGTTGAGACAGACAATATATACACAGTGAGCAGCTAGCAGCTATTTTGTGTGACTAGTTCTCTACCTTCAGTCAGCCAAAACACCCAGAATTCAGCAGATGGAGGTGGATGGCTGCTTTAAGAGTTCCACTTAAGAACAGAACACGAGACAGTAGAGTTGTACAGTTGTGCTGACTTTCATGGAACAACTTGTTGTGTTGCTTGTGTGAGCTGAGAGAAGAGATGACGATTTTTCTTGAAACTGAAGGAAATGTCTTCCTCACCACCTCTGCTGAAGTGACTTTGTCATCAACATGCGCTGCAGATGTTTCTGAGGTCTTACATGTTCTCAACATTAAACTACAATGCAGATACACACCTAACTTTAGCAACTATGATGTAGTTCGAATATTTATCGCTATGCTACAGTTGTGGAAGAATCTTACAAACAAAAGAAAACGACATTTTCCTCGTCTTGCTGAAGTCCTGAATAAAAATAGTAATGGTCTTACAAGCAAGTCGAGAGTCACCTTCATGCTCTGGAGGACGAGCTCCATTCACATTTTCCTGACCCAAATCAATGCAGTTTCGAATTCACTCTTGCCAGGAATCTCTTTTACATTTCAGTCGAGGATGTCAATGAAGCTTTATACGAGCAATTTCTTGAAGTGATGTTTGATTCTGTGGCACAGGATGACTTTACCAATCTTGTCTTGTAGAAGATTCGGGAGGAGTAACTACCAGTGTACAATATTATAAACAAACAAGCGCTTCAGGTTACTATCAAATTCTCGTCGACGTATCTTGGAGAGATGAAATTTTCAGTCATAGTTGAAATGAAATCAAAGCAACAACAAAAGGTTGACGAGGAGAGGGATGCTTGATGTGCTCTCAGCCAGACATCACCATTTACAACAAGACTTACACCAGATACATTTACAACAAGACTTACACCAGACACATTTACAACAAGACTTACACCAGACACATTTACAACAAGACTTACACCAGATACATTTACAACAAGACTTACACCAGATACATTTACAGCAAGACTTACACCAGATACATTTACAACAAGACTTACACCAGAAACATTTTAACTTTCATAGAACTTCATCAACAATGGATGATTATTTGTGGGTGAAGAGTCAAAACTGTAAATAAAATATGTCTGTTTAGCTTAATTTGACATTAAATATAAGTAAAAAACACAGAAAAAAACTTTCTATTAGTGTCCACCTCCTTGTATTGTACCTGCCTGCTTGTAATATTAGTACTGTACCTGCCTGCTTGTAATATTAGTACAGTACCTGCCTGCTTGTAATATTAGTACAGTACCTGCCTGCTTGTAATATTAGTACAGTACCTGCCTGCTTGTAATATTAGTATTGTACCTGCCTGCTTGTAATATTAGTACAGTACCTGCCTGCTTGTAATATTAGTACTGTACCTGTCTGCTTGTAATATTAGTACTGTACCTGCCTGCTTGTAATATTAGTACAGTACCTGCCTGCTTGTAATATTAGTATTGTACCTGCCTGCTTGTAATATTAGTACAGTACCTGCCTGCTTGTAATATTAGTACAGTACCTGCCTGCTTGTAATATTAGTACAGTACCTGCCTGCTTGTAATATTAGTATTGTACCTGCCTGCTTGTAATATTAGTACAGTACCTGCCTGCTTGTAATATTAGTACTGTACCTGTCTGCTTGTAATATTAGTACTGTACCTGCCTGCTTGTAATATTAGTACAGTACCTGCCTGCTTGTAATATTAGTACTGTACCTGTCTGCTTGTAGTTGTACCTGCCTGCTTGTAATATTAGTACAGTACCTGCCTGCTTGTAATATTAGTACTGTACCTGCCTGCTTGTAATATTAGTACAGTACCTGCCTGCTTGTAATATTAGTACAGTACCTGCCTGCTTGTAATATTAGTACTGTACCTGCCTGCTTGTAATATTAGTACTGTACCTGCCTGCTTGTAATATTAGTACTGTACCTGCCTGCTTGTAATATTAGTACTGTACCTGCCTGCTTGTAATATTAGTACTGTACCTGCCTGCTTGTAATATTAGTACTGTACCTGCCTGCTTGTAATATTAGTACTGTACCTGCCTGCTTGTAATATTAGTACTGTACCTGCCTGCTTGTAATATTAGTACAGTACCTGCCTGCTTGTAATATTAGTACTGTACCTGCCTGCTTGTAATATTAGTACTGTACCTGCCTGCTTGTAATATTAGTACTGTACCTGCCTGCTTGTAATATTAGTACTGTACCTGCCTGCTTGTAATATTAGTACAGTACCTGCCTGCTTGTAATATTAGTACTGTACCTGCCTGCTTGTAATATTAGTACTGTACCTGCCTGCTTGTAATATTAGTACTGTACCTGCCTGCTTGTAATATTAGTACTGTACCTGCCTGCTTGTAATATTAGTACAGTACCTGCCTGCTTGTAATATTAGTACTGTACCTGCCTGCTTGTAATATTAGTACTGTACCTGCCTGCTTGTAATATTAGTACTGTACCTGCCTGCTTGTAATATTAGTACTGTACCTGCCTGCTTGTAATATTAGTACAGTACCTGCCTGCTTGTAATATTAGTACTGTACCTGCCTGCTTGTAATATTAGTACTGTACCTGCCTGCTTGTAATATTAGTACTGTACCTGCCTGCTTGTAATATTAGTACTGTACCTGCCTGCTTGTAATATTAGTAGTACCAGCCTGCTTGTAATATTAGTACAGTACCTGCCTGCTTGTAATATTAGTACTGTACCTGCCTGCTTGTAATATTAGTACAGTACCTGCCTGCTTGTAATATTAGTACTGTACCTGCCTGCTTGTAATATTAGTACTGTACCTGCCTGCTTGTAATATTAGTACTGTACCTGCCTGCTTGTAATATTAGTACTGTACCTGCCTGCTTGTAATATTAGTACTGTACCTGCCTGCTTGTAATATTAGTACTGTACCTGCCTGCTTGTAATATTAGTACTGTACCTGCCTGCTTGTAATATTAGTACTGTACCTGCCTGCTTGTAATATTAGTACTGTACCTGCCTGCTTGTAATATTAGTACTGTACCTGCCTGCTTGTAATATTAGTACAGTACCTGCCTGCTTGTAATATTAGTACTGTACCTGCCTGCTTGTAATATTAGTACTGTACCTGCCTGCTTGTAATATTAGTACTGTACCTGCCTGCTTGTAATATTAGTACTGTACCTGCCTGCTTGTAATATTAGTACTGTACCTGCCTGCTTGTAATATTAGTACAGTACCTGCCTGCTTGTAATATTAGTACTGTACCTGCCTGCTTGTAATATTAGTACTGTACCTGCCTGCTTGTAATATTAGTACCTGCCTGCTTGTAACAGTAGTACTGTACCTGCCTGCTTGTAATATTAGTACTGTACCTGCCTGCTTGTAATATTAGTACTGTACCTGCCTGCTTGTAATATTAGTACTGTACCTGCCTGCTTGTAATATTAGTACTGTACCTGCCTGCTTGTAATATTAGTACTGTACCTGCCTGCTTGTAATATTAGTACTGTATCTGCCTGCTTCTAATATTAGTATTAGTGTACCTGCCTGCTTGTAATATTAGTACTGTACCTGCCTGCTTGTAATATTAGTACAGTACCTGCCTGCTTGTAATATTAGTACTGTACCTGCCTGCTTGTAATATTAGTACTGTACCTGCCTGCTTGTAATATTAGTATTGTACCTGCCTGCTTGTAATATTAGTACTGTACCTGCCTGCTTGTAATATTAGTACTGTACCTGCCTGCTTGTAATATTAGTACTGTACCTGCCTGCTTGTAATATTAGTACTGTACCTGCCTGCTTGTAATATTAGTACTGTACCTGCCTGCTTGTAATATTAGTATTGTACCTGCCTGCTTGTAATATTAGTATTGTACCTGCCTGCTTGTAATATTAGTACTGTACCTGCCTGCTTGTAATATTAGTACTGTACCTGCCTGCTTGTAATATTAGTATTGTACCTGCCTGCTTGTAATATTAGTACTGTACCTGCCTGCTTGTAATATTAGTACTGTACCTGCCTGCTTGTAATATTAGTACTGTACCTGCCTGCTTGTAATATTAGTACTGTACCTGCCTGCTTGTAATATTAGTACTGTACCTGCCTGCTTGTAATATTAGTACTGTACCTGCCTGCTTGTAATATTAGTACTGTACCTGCCTGCTTGTAATATTAGTACTGTACCTGCCTGCTTGTAATATTAGTACTGTACCTGCCTGCTTGTAATATTAGTACTGTACCTGCCTGCTTGTAATATTAGTACAGTACCTGCCTGCTTGTAATATTAGTACTTGTAATATTAGTATTGTACCTGCCTGCTTGTAATATTAGTACTGTACCTGCCTGCTTGTAATATTAGTACTGTACCTGCCTGCTTGTAATATTAGTACTGTACCTGCCTGCTTGTAATATTAGTACTGTACCTGCCTGCTTGTAATATTAGTACTGTACCTGCCTGCTTGTAATAGTAGTACTGTACCTGCCTGCTTGTAATATTAGTGTACCTGCCTGCTTGTAATATTAGTACTGTACCTGCCTGCTTGTAATATTAGTACTGTACCTGCCTGCTTGTAATATTAGTACTGTACCTGCCTGCTTGTAATATTAGTACTGTACCTGCCTGCTTGTAATATTAGTAATGTACCTGCCTGCTTGTAATATTAGTACTGTACCTGCCTGCTTGTAATATTAGTACTGTACCTGCCTGCTTGTAATATTAGTACTGTACCTGCCTGCTTGTAATATTAGTACTGTACCTGCCTGCTTGTAATATTAGTACTGTACCTGCCTGCTTGTAATATTAGTACTGTACCTGCCTGCTTGTAATATTAGTACTGTACCTGCCTGCTTGTAATATTAGTAGTACAGTACCTGCCTGCTTGTAATATTAGTACAGTACCTGCCTGCTTGTAATATTAGTACTGTACCTGCCTGCTTGTAATATTAGTACTGTACCTGCCTGCTTGTAATATTAGTACAGTACCTGCCTGCTTGTAATATTAGTACAGTACCTGCCTGCTTGTAATATTAGTACTGTACCTGCCTGCTTGTAATATTAGTACTGTACCTGCCTGCTTGTAATATTAGTACTGTACCTGCCTGCTTGTAATATTAGTACTGTACCTGCCTGCTTGTAATATTAGTACTGTACCTGCCTGCTTGTAATATTAGTACTGTACCTGCCTGCTTGTAATATTAGTACTGTACCTGCCTGCTTGTAATATTAGTACTGTACCGGCCTGATGGTAATATTAGTACTTGTAATATTAGTATTGTACCTGCCTGCTTGTAATATTAGTACTGTACCTGCCTGCTTGTAATATTAGTACTGTACCTGCCTGCTTGTAATATTAGTACTGTACCTGCCTGCTTGTAATATTAGTACTGTACCTGCCTGCTTGTAATATTAGTACTGTACCTGCCTGCTTGTAATATTAGTACTGTACCTGCCTGCTTGTAATATTAGTACTGTACCTGCCTGCTTGTAATATTAGTAATGTACCTGCCTGCTTGTAATATTAGTACTGTACCTGTACCTGTCTGCTTGTAATATTAGTACTGTACCTGCCTGCTTGTAATATTAGTATTGTACCTGCCTGCTTGTAATATTAGTACTGTACCTGCCTGCTTGTAATATTAGTATTGTACCTGCCTGCTTGTAATATTAGTACTGTACCTGCCTGCTTGTAATATTAGTACAGTACCTGCCTGCTTGTAATATTAGTACTGTACCTGCCTGCTTGTAATATTAGTATTGTACCTGCCTGCTTGTAATATTAGTGTACCTGCCTGCTTGTAATATTAGTACTGTACCTGCCTGCTTGTAATATTAGTATTGTACCTGCCTGCTTGTAATATTAGTACTGTACCTGCCTGCTTGTAATATTAGTACTGTACCTGCCTGCTTGTAATATTAGTATTGTACCTGCCTGCTTGTAATATTAGTACTGTACCTGCCTGCTTGTAATATTAGTACTGTACCTGCCTGCTTGTAATATTAGTACAGTACCTGCCTGCTTGTAATATTAGTACTGTACCTGCCTGCTTGTAATATTAGTACAGTACCTGCCTGCTTGTAATATTAGTACTGTACCTGCCTGCTTGTAATATTAGTACTGTACCTGCCTGCTTGTAATATTAGTACTGTACCTGCCTGCTTGTAATATTAGTACTGTACCTGCCTGCTTGTAATATTAGTACTGTACCTGCCTGCTTGTAATATTAGTACTGTACCTGCCTGCTTGTAATATTAGTACTGTACCTGCCTGCTTGTAATATTAGTACTGTACCTGCCTGCTTGTAATATTAGTACAGTACCTGCCTGCTTGTAATATTAGTACTGTACCTGCCTGCTTGTAATATTAGTACTGTACCTGCCTGCTTGTAATATTAGTACTGTACCTGCCTGCTTGTAATATTAGTACAGTACCTGCCTGCTTGTAATATTAGTACTGTACCTGCCTGCTTGTAATATTAGTACTGTACCTGCCTGCTTGTAATATTAGTACTGTACCTGCCTGCTTGTAATATTAGTACTGTACCTGCCTGCTTGTAATATTAGTACTGTACCTGCCTGCTTGTAATATTAGTACTGTACCTGCCTGCTTGTAATATTAGTACTGTACCTGCCTGCTTGTAATATTAGTACTGTACCTGCCTGCTTGTAATATTAGTACTGTACCTGCCTGCTTGTAATATTAGTACTGTACCTGCCTGCTTGTAATATTAGTACCTGCCTGCTTGTAATATTAGTACTGTACCTGCCTGCTTGTAATATTAGTACTGTACCTGCCTGCTTGTAATATTAGTACTGTATCTGCCTGCTTGTAATATTAGTACTGTACCTGCCTGCTTGTAATATTAGTACCTGCCTGCTTGTAATATTAGTGTACCTGCCTGCTTGTAATATTAGTACTGTACCTGCCTGCTTGTAATATTAGTACTGTACCTGCCTGCTTGTAATATTAGTACTGTACCTGCCTGCTTGTAATATTAGTACTGTACCTGCCTGCTTGTAATATTAGTACTGTACCTGCCTGCTTGTAATATTAGTACTGCCTGCTTGTAATATTAGTACTGTACCTGCCTGCTTGTAATATTAGTACTGTACCTGCCTGCTTGTAGTATATTAGTACTGTACCTGCCTGCTTGTAATATTAGTACCTGCCTGCTGTACCTGCCTGCTTGTAATATTAGTACTGTACCTGCCTGCTTGTAATATTAGTACTGTACCTGACTGCTTGTAATATTAGTACTGTACCTGCCTGCTTGTAATATTAGTACTGTACCTGCCTGCTTGTAATATTAGTACTGTACCTGCCTGCTTGTAATATTAGTACTGTACCTGCCTGCTTGTAATATTAGTACTGTACCTGCCTGCTTGTAATATTAGTACTGTACCTGCCTGCTTGTAATATTAGTACCTGCCTGCTTGTAATATTAGTAGTACCTGCCTGCTTGTAATATTAGTACTGTACCTGCCTGCTTGTAATATTAGTACTGTACCTGCCTGCTTGTAATATAGTAGTACCTGCCTGCTGTACCTGCCTGCTTGTAATATTAGTTCTGTTCCTGCCTCCTTGTAATATTAGTACTGTACCTGCCTGCTTGTAATATTAGTACTGTACCTGCCTGCTTGTAATATTAGTACTGTACCTGCCTGCTTGTAATATACTGTAGTACCTGCCTGCTGTACCTGCCTGCTTGTAATATTAGTACTGTACCTGCCTGCTTGTAATATTAGTACTGTACCTGCCTGCTTGTAATATTAGTACTGTACCTGCCTGCTTGTAATATTAGTACTGTACCTGCCTGCTTGTAATATTAGTACTGTACCTGCCTGCTTGTAATATTAGTACTGTACCTGCCTGCTTGTAATATTAGTACTGTACCTGCCTGCTTGTAATATTAGTACTGTACCTGCCTGCTTGTAATATTAGTACTGTACCTGCCTGCTTGTAATATTAGTACTGTACCTGCCTGCTTGTAATATTAGTACTGTACCTGCCTGCTTGTAATATTAGTACTGTACCTGCCTGCTTGTAATATTAGTACTGTACCTGCCTGCTTGTAATATTAGTACCTGCCTGCTTGTAATATTAGTGTACCTGCCTGCTTGTAATATTAGTACTGTACCTGCCTGCTTGTAATATTAGTACTTGTAATATTAGTACCTGCCTGCTTGTAATATTAGTACAGTACCTGCCTGCTTGTAATATTAGTACTGTACCTGCCTGCTTGTAATATTAGTACTGTACCTGCCTGCTTGTAAATTATTACCTGCCTGCTTGTAGTTGTACCTGCCTGCTTGTAATATTAGTACTGTACCTGCCTGCTTGTAATATTAGTACTGTACCTGCCTGCTTGTAATATTAGTACTGTACCTGCCTGCTTGTAATATTAGTACTGTACCTGCCTGCTTGTAATATTAGTACTGTACCTGCCTGCTTGTAATATTAGTACTGTACCTCCCTGCTTGTAATATTAGTACTGTACCTGCCTGCTTGTAATATTAGTACTGTACCTGCCTGCTTGTAATATTAGTACTGTACCTGCCTGCTTGTAATATTAGTACTGTACCTGCCTGCTTGTAATATAGTAGTACCTGCCTGCTTGTAATATTAGTACTACCTGCCTGCTTGTAATATTAGTACTGTACCTGCCTGCTTGTAATATTAGTACTGTACCTGCCTGCTTGTAATATTAGTACTGTACCTGCCTGCTTGTAATATTAGTAAGTACCTGCCTGCTTGTAATATTAGTACTGTACCTGCCTGCTTGTAATATTAGTACTGTACCTGCCTGCTTGTAATATTAGTACTGTACCTGCCTGCTTGTAATATATTGTAGTACCTGCCTGCTTGTAATATTAGTACAGTACCTGCCTGCTTGTAATATTAGTACTGTACCTGCCTGCTTGTAATATTAGTACTGTACCTGCCTGCTTGTAATATTAGTACTGTACCTGCCTGCTTGTAATATTAGTACTGTACCTGCCTGCTTGTAATATTAGTACTGTACCTGCCTGCTTGTAATATTAGTACTGTACCTGCCTGCTTGTAATATTAGTACTGTACCTGCCTGCTTGTAATATTAGTAGTGTACCTGCCTGCTTGTAATATTAGTACTGTACCTGCCTGCTTGTAATATTAGTACTGTACCTGCCTGCTTGTAATATTAGTACTGTACCTGCCTGCTTGTAATATTAGTACTGTACCTGCCTGCTTGTAATATTAGTATTGTACCTGCCTGCTTGTAATATTAGTACTGTACCTGCCTGCTTGTAATATTAGTACTGTACCTGCCTGCTTGTAATATTAGTACTGTACCTGCCTGCTTGTAATATTAGTACTGTACCTGCCTGCTTGTAATATTAGTACTGTACCTGCCTGCTTGTAATATTAGTACTGTACCTGCCTGCTTGTAATATTAGTACTGTACCTGCCTGCTTGTAATATTAGTACTGTACCTGCCTGCTTGTAATATTAGTACTGTACCTGCCTGCTTGTAATATTAGTAGTACTTGTAATATTAGTACTGTACCTGCCTGCTTGTAATATTAGTACTGTACCTGCCTGCTTGTAATATTAGTACTGTACCTGCCTGCTTGTAATATTTAGTACCTGCCTGCTTGTAATATTAGTACTGTACCTGCCTGCTTGTAATATTAGTACTGTACCTGCCTGCTTGTAATATTAGTACTGTACCTGCCTGCTTGTAATATTAGTAGTACCTGCCTGCTTGTAATATTAGTACTGTACCTGCCTGCTTGTAATATTAGTACTGTACCTGCCTGCTTGTAATATTAGTACTGTACCTGCCTGCTTGTAATATTAGTACTGTACCTGCCTGCTTGTAATATTAGTACTGTACCTGCCTGCTTGTAATATTAGTACTTGTAATATTAGTATTGTGTACCTGCCTGCTTGTAATATTAGTACTGTACCTGCCTGCTTGTAATATTAGTACTGTACCTGCCTGCTTGTAATATTAGTACTGTACCTGCCTGCTTGTAATATTAGTACTGTACCTGCCTGCTTGTAATATTAGTACTGTACCTGCCTGCTTGTAATATTAGTACTGTACCTGCCTGCTTGTAATATTAGTACTGTACCTGCCTGCTTGTAATATTAGTACTGTACCTGCCTGCTTGTAATATTAGTACTGTACCTGCCTGCTTGTAATATTAGTACTGTACCTGCCTGCTTGTAATATTAGTACTGTACCTGCCTGCTTGTAATATTAGTACTGTACCTGCCTGCTTGTAATATTAGTACTGTACCTGCCTGCTTGTAATATTAGTACTGTACCTGCCTGCTTGTAATATTAGTACTGTACCTGCCTGCTTGTAATATTAGTACTGTACCTGCCTGCTTGTAATATTAGTACCTGCCTGCTTGTAATATTAGTACAGTACCTGCCTGCTTGTAATATTAGTGTACCTGCCTGCTTGTAATATTAGTACAGTACCTGCCTGCTTGTAATATTAGTACTGTACCTGCCTGCTTGTAATATTAGTAGTACCTGCCTGCTTGTAATATTAGTACTGTACCTGCCTGCTTGTAATATTAGTAGTACTGTACCTGCCTGCTTAATATTAGTGTACCTGCTTGCTTGTAATATTAGTACTGTACCTGCCTGCTTGTATTATTAGTACTGTACCTGCCTGCTTGTAATATTAGTACTGTACCTGCCTGCTTGTAATATTAGTACTGTACCTGCCTGCTTGTAATATTAGTACTGTACCTGCCTGCTTGTAATATTAGTACTGTACCTGCCTGCTTGTAATATTAGTACTGTACCTGCCTGCTTGTAATATTAGTACTGTACCTGCCTGCTTGTAATATTAGTACTGTACCTGCCTGCTTGTAATATTAGTACTGTACCTGCCTGCTTGTAATATTAGTACTGTACCTGCCTGCTTGTAATATTAGTACTGTACCTGCCTGCTTGTAATATTAGTACTGTACCTGCCTGCTTGTAATATTAGTACTGTACCTGCCTGCTTGTAATATTAGTACTGTACCTGCCTGCTTGTAATATTAGTAGTACCTGCCTGCTTGTAATATTAGTACTGTACCTGCCTGCTTGTAATATTAGTACTGTACCTGCCTGCTTGTAATATTAGTACTGTACCTGCCTGCTTGTAATATTAGTACTGTACCTGCCTGCTTGTAATATTAGTACTGTACCTGCCTGCTTGTAATATTAGTACTTGTAATATTACTGTACCTGCCTGCTTGTAATATTAGTACTGTACCTGCCTGCTTGTAATATTAGTACTGTACCTGCCTGCTTGTAATATTAGTACTGTACCTGTCTGCTTGTAATATTAGTACTGTACCTGCCTGCTTGTAATATTAGTACTGTACCTGCCTGCTTGTAATATTAGTACTGTACCTGCCTGCTTGTAATATTAGTACTGTACCTGCCTGCTTGTAATATTAGTACTGTACCTGCCTGCTTGTAATATTAGTACTGTACCTGCCTGCTTGTAATATTAGTACTGTACCTGCCTGCTTGTAATATTAGTACTGTACCTGCCTGCTTGTAATATTAGTACTGTACCTGCCTGCTTGTAATATTAGTACTGTACCTGCCTGCTTGTAATATTAGTACTGTACCTGCCTGCTGTACCTGCCTGCTTGTAATATTAGTACTGTACCTGCCTGCTTGTAATATTAGTACTGTACCTGCCTGCTTGTAATATTAGTACTGTACCTGCCTGCTTGTAATATTAGTACTGTACCTGCCTGCTTGTAATATTAGTACCTGCCTGCTTGTAATATTAGTACTGTACCTGACTGCTTGTAATATTAGTGTACCTGCCTGCTTGTAATATTAGTACTGTACCTGCCTGCTTGTAATATTAGTACTGTACCTGCCTGCTTGTAATATTAGTACTGTACCTGCCTGCTAGTAATATTAGTACTGTACCTGCCTGCTTGTAATATTAGTACTGTACCTGCCTGCTTGTAATATTAGTACTGTACCTGCCTGCTTGTAATATTAGTACTGTACCTGCCTGCTTGTAATATTAGTACTGTACCTGCCTGCTTGTAATATTAGTACCTGCCTGCTTGTAATATTAGTACTGTACCTGCCTGCTTGTAATATTAGTACTGTACCTGCCTGCTTGTAATATTAGTACTGTACCTGCCTGCTTGTAATATTAGTACTGTACCTGCCTGCTTGTAATATTAGTACTGTACCTGCCTGCTTGTAATATTAGTACTGTACCTGCCTGCTTGTAATATTAGTACTGTACCTGCCTGCTTGTAATATTAGTACTGTACCTGCCTGCTTGTAATATTAGTACTGTACCTGCCTGCTTGTAATATTAGTACTGTACCTGCCTGCTTGTAATATTAGTACTGTACCTGCCTGCTTGTAATATTAGTACTGTACCTGCCTGCTTGTAATATTAGTACTGTACCTGCCTGCTTGTAATATTAGTACTGTACCTGCCTGCTTGTAATATTAGTACTGTACCTGCCTGCTTGTAATATTAGTACTGTACCTGCCTGCTTGTAATATTAGTACTGTACCTGCCTGCTTGTAATATTAGTACTGTACCTGCCTGCTTGTAATATTAGTACTGTACCTGCCTGCTTGTAATATTAGTACTGTACCTGCCTGCTTGTAATATTAGTGTACCTGCCTGCTTGTAATATTAGTACTGTACCTGCCTGCTTGTAATATTTAGTACCTGCCTGCTTGTAATATTAGTATTGTACCTGCCTGCTTGTAATATTAGTATTGTACCTGCCTGCTTGTAATATTAGTACTGTACCTGCCTGCTTGTAATATTAGTACTGTACCTGCCTGCTTGTAATATTAGTACTGTACCTGCCTGCTTGTAATATTAGTACTGTACCTGCCTGCTTGTAATATTAGTACTGTACCTGCCTGCTTGTAATATTAGTACTGTACCTGCCTGCTTGTAATATTAGTGTACCTGCCTGCTTGTAATATTAGTACTGTACCTGCCTGCTTGTAATATTAGTACTGTACCTGCCTGCTTGTAATATTAGTACTGTACCTGCCTGCTTGTAATATTAGTACTGTACCTGCCTGCTTGTAATATTAGTACTGTACCTGCCTGCTTGTAATATTAGTACTGTACCTGCCTGCTTGTAATATTAGTACTGTACCTGCCTGCTTGTAATATTAGTACTGTACCTGCCTGCTTGTACCTGCCTGCTTGTAATATTAGTTGTATATTAGTACTGTACCTGCCTGCTTGTAATATTAGTACTGTACCTGCCTGCTTGTAATATTAGTACTGTACCTGCCTGCTTGTAATATTAGTACTGTACCTGCCTGCTTGTAATATTAGTACTGTACCTGCCTGCTTGTAATATTAGTACTGTACCTGCCTGCTTGTAATATTAGTACTGTACCTTCCTGCTTGTAATATTAGTACTGTACCTGCCTGCTTGTAGTACTGTACCTGCCTGCTTTAGTAGTACTGTACCTGCCTGCTTGTAATATTAGTACTGTACCTGCCTGCTTTTAATATTAGTACTGTACCTGCCTGCTTGTAATATTAGTACTGTACCTGCCTGCTTGTAATATTAGTACTGTACCTGCCTGCTTGTAATATTAGTACTTGTAATATTAGTACCTGCCTGCTTGTAATATTAGTACTGTACCTGCCTGCTTGTAATATTAGTACTGTACCTGCCTGCTTGTAATATTAGTACTGTACCTGCCTGCTTGTAATATTAGTACTGTACCTGCCTACTGTACCTGCCTGCTTGTAATATTAGTACTGTACCTGCCTGCTTATAATATTAGTACTGTACCTGCCTGCTTGTAATATTAGTACTGTACCTGCCTGCTTGTAATATTAGTACTGTACCTGCCTGCTTGTAATATTAGTACTGTACCTGCCTGCTTGTAATATTAGTATTGTACCTGCCTGCTTGTAATATTAGTACTGTACCTGCCTGCTTGTAATATTAGTACTGTACCTGCCTGCTTGTAATATTAGTACTGTACCTGCCTGCTTGTAATATTAGTACTGTACCTGCCTGCTTGTAATATTAGTACTGTACCTGCCTGCTTGTAATATTAGTACTGTACCTGCCTGCTTGTAATATTAGTACTGTACCTGCCTGCTTGTAATATGAGTACTGTACCTGCCTGCTTGTAATATTAGTACTGTACCTGCCTGCTTGTAATACTGTACCTGCCTGCTTGTATATTAGGACTGGACCTGCCTGCTTGTAATATTAGTACTGTACCTGCCTGCTTGTAATATTAGTACTGTACCTGCCTGCTTGTAATATTAGTACTGTACCTGCCTGCTTGTAATATTAGTACTGTACCTGCCTGCTTGTAATATTAGTACTGTACCTGCCTGCTTGTAATATTAGTACTGTACCTGCCTGCTTGTAATATTAGTACTGTACCTGCCTGCTTGTAATATTAGTACTGTACCTGCCTGCTTGTAATATTAGTACTGTACCTGCCTGCTTGTAATATTAGTACTGTACCTGCCTGCTTGTAATATTAGTACTGTACCTGCCTGCTTGTAATATTAGTACTGTACCTGCCTGCTTGTAATATTAGTACTGTACCTGCCTGCTTGTAATATTAGTACTGTACCTGCCTGCTTGTAATATTAGTACTGTACCTGCCTGCTTGTAATATTAGTACTGTACCTGCCTGCTTGTAATATTAGTACTGTACCTGCCTGCTTGTAATATTAGTACTGTACCTGCCTGCTTGTAATATTAGTACTGTACCTGCCTGCTTGTAATATTAGTACTGTACCTGCCTGCTTGTAATATTAGTACTGTACCTGCCTGCTTGTAATATTAGTACTGTACCTGCCTGCTTGTAATATTAGTACTGTACCTGCCTGCTTGTAATATTAGTACTGTACCTGCCTGCTTGTAATATTAGTACTGTACCTGCCTGCTTGTAATATTAGTACTGTACCTGCCTGCTTGTAATATTAGTACTGTACCTGCCTGCTTGTAATATTAGTACTGTACCTGCCTGCTTGTAATATTAGTAGTACCTGCCTGCTTGTAATATTAGTGTACCTGCCTGCTTGTAATATTAGTACTGTACCTGCCTGCTTGTAATATTAGTAGTACCTGCCTGCTTGTAATATTAGTACTGTACCTGCTTGCTTGTAATATTAGTACTGTACCTGCCTGCTTGTAATATTAGTACTGTACCTGCCTGCTTGTAATATTAGTACTGTACCTGCCTGCTTGTAATATTAGTACTGTACCTGCCTGCTTGTAATATTAGTACTGTACCTGCCTGCTTGTAATATTAGTACTGTACCTGCCTGCTTGTAATATTAGTACTGTACCTGCCTGCTTGTAATATTAGTACTGTACCTGCCTGCTTGTAATATTAGTACTGTACCTGCCTGCTTGTAATATTAGTACTGTACCTGCCTGCTTGTAATATTAGTACTGTACCTGCCTGCTTGTAATATTAGTATTGTACCTGCCTGCTTGTAATATTAGTACTGTACCTGCCTGCTTGTAATATTAGTACTGTACCTGTCTGCTTGTAATATTAGTTGTACCTGCCTGCTTGTAATATTAGTACTGTACCTGCCTGCTTGTAATATTAGTACTGTACCTGCCTGCTTGTAATATTAGTACTGTACCTGCCTGCTTGTAATATTAGTACTGTACCTGCCTGCTTGTAATACTGTTAGTACTGTACCTGCCTGCTTGTAATATTAGTACTGTACCTGCCTGCTTGTAATATTAGTACTGTACCTGCCTGCTTGTAATATTAGTACTGTACCTGCCTGCTTGTAATATTAGTACTGTACCTGCCTGCTTGTAATATTAGTACTGTACCTGCCTGCTTGTAATATTAGTACTGTACCTGCCTGCTTGTAATATTAGTGTACCTGCCTGCTTGTAATATTAGTACTGTACCTGCCTGCTTGTAATATTAGTACTGTACCTGCCTGCTTGTAATATTAGTACTGTACCTGCCTGCTTGTAATATTAGTACTGTACCTGCCTGCTTGTAATATTAGTACTGTACCTGCCTGCTTGTAATATTAGTACAGTACCTGCCTGCTTGTAATATTAGTACTGTACCTGCCTGCTTGTAATATTAGTACTGTACCTGCCTGCTTGTAATATTAGTACAGTACCTGCCTGCTTGTAATATTAGTACTGTACCTGCCTGCTTGTAATATTAGTACTGTACCTGCCTGCTTGTAATATTAGTACTGTACCTGCCTGCTTGTAATATTAGTATTGTACCTGCCTGCTTGTAATATTAGTACTGTACCTGCCTGCTTGTAATATTAGTACTGTACCTGCCTGCTTGTAATATTAGTATTGTACCTGCCTGCTTGTAATATTAGTACTGTACCTGCCTGCTTGTAATATTAGTACTGTACCTGCCTGCTTGTAATATTAGTACTGTACCTGCCTGCTTGTAATATTAGTATTGTACCTGCCTGCTTGTAATATTAGTACAGTACCTGCCTGCTTGTAATATTAGTACAGTACCTGCCTGCTTGTAATATTAGTACTGTACCTGCCTGCTTGTAATATTAGTACTGTACCTGCCTGCTTGTAATATTAGTACTGTACCTGCCTGCTTGTAATATTAGTACTGTACCTGCCTGCTTGTAATATTAGTACTGTACCTGCCTGCTTGTAATATTAGTACTGTACCTGCCTGCTTGTAATATTAGTACTGTACCTGCCTGCTTGTAATATTAGTATTTTACTTGTAATATTAGTAGTACCTGCCTGCTTGTAATATTAGTATTTTACCTGCCTGCTTGTAATATTAGTATTGTACCTGCCTGCTTGTAATATTAGTACTGTACCTGCCTGCTTGTAATATTAGTACTGTACCTGCCTGCTTGTAATATTAGTACTGTACCTGCCTGCTTGTAATATTAGTACTGTACCTGCCTGCTTGTAATATTAGTACTGTACCTGCCTGTTTGTAATATTAGTACAGTACCTGCCTGCTTGTAATATTAGTATTGTACCTGCCTGCTTTTAATATTAGTACAGTACCTGCCTGCTTGTAATATTAGTACTGTACCTGCCTGCTTGTAATATTAGTACTGTACCTGCCTGCTTGTAATATTAGTAGTACCTGCCTGCTGTACCTGCCTGCTTGTAATATTAGTACTGTACCTGCCTGCTTGTATATTATACAGTACCTGCCTGCTTGTAATATTACTGTACCTGCCTGCTTGTAATATTAGTACTGTACCTGCCTGCTTGTAATATAGTACAGTACCTGCCTGCTTGTAATATTAGTATTGTACCTGCCTGCTTGTAATATTAGTACTGTACCTGCCTGCTTGTAACATTAGTACTGTACCTGCCTGCTTGTAATATTAGTATTGTACCTGCCTGCTTGTAATATTAGTACTGTACCTGCCTGCTTGTAATATTAGTACTGTACCTGCCTGCTTGTAATATTAGTATTGTGCCTGCCTGCTTGTAATATTAGTATTGTACCTGCCTGCTTGTAATATTAGTATTGTACCTGCCTGCTTGTAATATTAATACTGTACTTGCCTGCTTGTAATATTAGTACAGTACCTGCCTGCTTGTAATATTAGTACTGTACCTGCCTGCTTGTAATATTAGTAATGTACCTGCCTGCTTGTAATATTAGTACTGTACCTGCCTGCTTGTAATATTAGTACTGTACCTGCCTGCTTGTAATATTAGTACTGTACCTGCCTGCTTGTAATATTAGTACTGTACCTGCCTGCTTGTAATATTAGTACTGTACCTGCCTGCTTGTAATATTAGTATTGTACCTGCCTGCTTGTAATATTAGTACTGTACCTGCCTGCTTGTAATATTAGTACTGTACCTGCCTGCTTGTAATATTAGTACTGTACCTGCCTGCTTGTAATATTAGTACAGTACCTGCCTGCTTGTAATATTAGTACTGTACCTGCCTGCTTGTAATATTAGTACTGTACCTGCCTGCTTGTAATATTAGTACAGTACCTGCCTGCTTGTAATAATAGTATTGTACCTGCCTGCTTGTAACAATAGTACTGTACCTGCCTGCTTGTAATATTAGTACAGTACCTGCCTGCTTGAAATATTAGTATTGTACCTGCCTGCTTGTAATATTAGTACTGTACCTGCCTGCTTGTAATATTAGTATTGTACCTGCCTGCTTGTAATATTTGTACTGTACCTGCCTGATTGTAATATTAGTATTGTACCTGCCTGCTTGTAATATTAGTATTGTACCTGCCTGCTTGTAATATTAGTACTGTACCTGCCTGCTTGTAATATTAGTACTGTACCTGCCTGCTTGTAATATTAGTACTGTACCTGCCTGCTTGTAATATTAGTACAGTACCTGCCTGCTTGTAATATTAGTACTGTACCTGCCTGCTTGTAATATTAGTACTGTACCTGCCTGCTTGTAATATTAGTATTGTACCTGCCTGCTTGTAATATTAGTACTGTACCTGCCTGCTTGTAATATTAGTACTGTACCTGCCTGCTTGTAATATTAGTACAGTACCTGCCTGCTTGTAATATTAGTACTGTTCCTGCCTGCTTGTAATATTAGTACTGTACCTGCCTGCTTGTAATATTAGTATTGTACCTGCCTGCTTGTAATATTAGTATTGTACCTGCCTGCTTGTAATATTAGTACTGTACTTGCCTGCTTGTAATATTAGTACTGTAACTGCCTGCTTGTAATATTAGTATTGTACCTGCCTGCTTGTAATATTAGTACTGTACCTGCCTGCTTGTAATATTAATACTGTACCTGCCTGCTTGTAATATTAGTACTGTACCTGCCTGCTTGTAATATTAGTACTGTACCTGCCTGCTTGTAATATTAGTACTGTACCTGCCTGCTTGTAATATTAGCACTGTACCTGCCTGCTTGTAATATTAGTACAGTACCTGCCTGCTTGTAATATTAGTACAGTACCTGCCTGCTTTTAATATTAGTACAGTACCTGCCTGCTTGTAATATTAGTACTGTACCTGCCTGCTTGTAATATTAGTATTGTACCTGCCTGCTTGTAATATTAGTATTGTACCTGCCTGCTTGTAATATTAGTACTGTACCTGCCTGCTTGTAATATTAGTACAGTACCTGCCTGCTTGTAATATTAGTACTGTACCTGCCTGCTTGTAATATTAGTACAGTACCTGCCTGCTTGTAATATTAGTATTGTACCTGCCTGCTTGTAATATTTGTACAGTACCTGCCTGCTTGTAATATTAGTATTGTACCTGCCTGCTTGTATTATTAGTACAGTACCTGCCTGCTTGTAATATTAGTATTGCACCTGCCTGCTTGTAATATTAGTACAGTACCTGCCTGCTTGTAATATTAGTATTGTACCTGCCTGCTTGTAATATTAGTACAGTACCTGCCTGCTTGTAATATTAGTACTGTATCTGCCTGCTTGTAATATTGGTACTGTACCTGCCTGCTTGTAATATTAGTACTGTACCTGCCTGCTTGTAATATTAGTACTGTACCTGCCTGCTTGTAATATTAGTACTGTACCTGCCTGCTTGTAATATTAGTACTGTACCAGCCTGCTTGTAATATTAGTACTGTACCTGCCTGCTTGTAATATTAGTACAGTACCTGCCTGCTTGTAATATTAGTACTGTACCTGCCTGCTTGTAATATTAGTTATTGTACCTGCCTGCTTGTAATATTAGTATTGTACCTGCCTGCTTGTAATATTAGTACTGTACCTGCCTGCTTGTAATATTAGTACAGTACCTGCCTGCTTGTAATATTAGTACTATACCTGCCTGCTTGTAATATTAGTACAGTACCTGCCTGCTTGTAATATTAGTATTGTACCTGCCTGCTTGTAATATTAGTACAGTACCTGCCTGCTTGTAATATTAGTATTGTACCTGCCTGCTTGTATTATTAGTACAGTACCTGCCTACTTGTAGTATTATTATTGTACCTGCCTGCTTGTAATATTAGTACAGTACCTGCCTGCTTGTAATATTAGTATTGTACCTGCCTGCTTGTAATATTAGTACAGTACCTGCCTGCTTGTAATATTAGTACTGTATCTGCCTGCTTGTAATATTAGTACTGTACCTGTCTGTTTGTAATATTAGTACTGTACCTGCCTGCTTGTAATATTAGTACTGTACCTGCCTGCTTGTAATATTAGTACTGTACCTGCCTGCTTGTAATATTAGTATTGTACCTGCCTGCTTGTAATATTAGTATTGTACCTGCCTGCTTGTAATAATAGTACTGTACCTGCCTGCTTGTAATATTAGTACCTGCCTGCTTGTAATATTAGTATTGTACCTGCCTGCTTGTAATATTAGTACAGTACCTGCCTGCTTGTAATATTAGTACTGTACCTGCCTGCTTGTAATATTAGTACTGTACCTGTCTGCTTGTAATATTAGTACTGTACCTGCCTGCTTGTAATATTAGTACTGTACCTGCCTGCTTGTAATATTAGTACTGTACCTGCCTGCTTGTAATATTAGTACAGTACCTGCCTGCTTGTAATATTAGTACTGTACCTGCCTGCTTGTAATATTAGTACTGTACCTGCCTGCTTGTAATATGTAGTAGTATTGTACCTGCCTGCTTGTAATATTAGTACTGTACCTGCCTGCTTGTAATATTAGTACTGTACCTGCCTGCTTGTAATATTAGTACAGTACCTGCCTGCTTGTAATATTAGTACTGTACCTGCCTGCTTGTAATATTAGTACTGTACCTGCCTGCTTGTAATATTAGTATTGTACCTGCCTGCTTGTAATATTAGTATTGTACCTGCCTGCTTGTAATATTAGTACTGTACCTGCCTGCTTGTAATATTAGTACTGTACCTGCCTGCTTGTAATATTAGTATTGTACCTGCCTGCTTGTAATATTAGTACTGTACCTGCCTGCTTGTAATATTAGTACTGTACCTGCCTGCTTGTAATATTAGTACTTGTAATATTAGTAGTACCTGCCTGCTTGTAATATTAGTACTGTACCTGCCTGCTTGTAATATTAGTACTGTACCTGCCTGCTTGTAATATTAGTACTGTACCTGCCTGCTTGTAATATTAGTACTGTACCTGCCTGCTTGTAATATTAGTACTGTACCTGCCTGCTTGTAATATTAGTACAGTACCTGCCTGCTTGTAATATTAGTATTGTACCTGCCTGCTTGTAATATTAGTACTGTACCTGCCTGCTTGTAATATTAGTACTGTACCTGCCTGCTTGTAATATTAGTATTGTACCTGCCTGCTTGTAATATTAGTATTGTACCTGCCTGCTTGTAATATTAGTACTGTACCTTCCTGCTTGTAATATTAGTACTGTACCTGCCTGCTTGTAATATTAGTACTGTACCTGCCTGCTTGTAATATTAGTACAGTACCTGCCTGCTTGTAATATTAGTACTGTACCTGCCTGCTTGTAATATTAGTACTGTACCTGCCTGCTTGTAATATTAGTATTGTACCTGCCTGCTTGTAATATTAGTACTGTACCTGCCTGCTTGTAACCTGCCTGCTTGTAATATTAGTACTGTACCTGCCTGCTTGTAATATTAGTACTGTACCTGCCTGCTTGTAATATTAGTATTGTACCTGCCTGCTTGTAATATTAGTACTGTACCTGCCTGCTTGTAATATTAGTACTGTACCTGCCTGCTTGTAATATTAGTACTGTACCTGCCTGCTTGTAATATTAGTACTGTACCTGCCTGCTTGTAATATTAGTACTGTACCTGCCTGCTTGTAATATTAGTACTGTACCTGCCTGCTTGTAATATTAGTACTGTACCTGCCTGCTTGTAATATTAGTACTGTACCTGCCTGCTTGTAATATTAGTACTGTACCTGCCTGCTTGTAATATTAGTACTGTACCTGCCTGCTTGTAATATTAGTACAGTACCTGCCTGCTTGTAATATTAGTACTGTACCTGCCTGCTTGTAATATTAGTACTGTACCTGCCTGCTTGTAATATTAGTACAGTACCTGCCTGCTTGTAATATTAGTATTGTACCTGCCTGCTTGTAATATTAGTACTGTACCTGCCTGCTTGTAATATTAGTATTGTACCTGCCTGCTTGTAATATTAGTATTGTACCTGCCTGCTTGTAATATTAGTACTGTACCTTCCTGCTTGTAATAGTACTGTACCTGCCTACTTGTAATATTAGTACTGTACCTGCCTGCTTGTAATATAGTAGTACCTGCCTGCTGTACCTGCCTGCTTGTAATATTTAGTACCTGCCTGCTGTACCTGCCTGCTTGTAATATTAGTACTGTACCTGCCTGCTTGTAATATTAGTACTGTACCTGCCTGCTTGTAATATTAGTACTGTACCTGCCTGCTTGTAATATTAGTAGTACCTGCCTGCTTGTAATATTTAGTGTACCTGCCTGCTTGTAATATTAGTACTGTACCTGCCTGCTTGTAATATTAGTACTGTACCTGCCTGCTTGTAATATTAGTACATTGTACCTGCCTGCTTGTAATATTAGTACTGTACCTGCCTGCTTGTAATATTAGTACTGTACCTGCCTGCTTGTAATATTAGTACTGTACCTGCCTGCTTGTAATATTAGTACTGTACCTGCCTGCTTGTAATATTAGTACTGTACCTGCCTGCTTGTAATACCTGCCTGCTTGTAATAGTACAGTACCTGCCTGCTTGTAATATTAGTACTGTACCTGCCTGCTTGTAATATTAGTACAGTACCTGCCTGCTTGTAATATTAGTACTGTACCTGCCTGCTTGTAATATTAGTACAGTACCTGCCTGCTTGTAATATTATACTGTAGTACCTGCCTGCTTGTAATATTAGTAATGTACCTGCCTGCTTGTAATATTAGTACTGTACCTGCCTGCTTGTAATATTAGTACTGTACCTGCCTGCTGTAGTACCTGCCTGCTTGTAATATTAGTACTGCCTGCTTGTAATATTAGTACTGTACCTGCCTGCTTGTAATATTAGTACAGTACCTGCCTGCTTGTAATATTAGTACTGTACCTGCCTGCTTGTAATATTAGTACTGTACTGTAAAATTACCTGTACCTGCCTGCTTGTAATATTAGTACTGTACCTGCCTGCTTGTAATATTAGTACCTGCCTGCTTGTAATATTAGTACTGTACCTGCCTGCTTGTAATATTAGTACTGTACCTGCCTGCTTGTAATATTAGTAGTACCTGCCTGCTTGTAATATTAGTGTACCTGCCTGCTTGTAATATTAGTACTGTACCTGCCTGCTTGTAATATTAGTACTGTACCTGCCTGCTTGTAATATTAGTAGTACTTGTAATATTAGTGTACCGGCCTGCTTGTAATATTAGTACTGTACCTGCCTGCTTGTAATATTAGTACTGTACCTGCCTGCTTGTAATATTAGTACTGTACCTGCCTGCTTGTAATATTAGTACTGTACCTGCCTGCTTGTAATATTAGTACTGTACCTGCCTGCTTGTAATATTAGTACTGTACCTGCCTGCTTGTAATATTAGTACTGTACCTGCCTGCTTGTAATATTAGTACTGTACCTGCCTGCTTGTAATATTAGTACTGTACATGCCTGCTTGTAATAGTAGTACTGTACATGCCTGCTTGTAATATTAGTACTTGTAATATTAGTGTACCTGCCTGCTTGTAATATTAGTACTTGTAATATTAGTACTGTGTACCTGCCTGCTTGTAATATTAGTACTGTACCTGCCTGCTTGTAATATTAGTACTGTACCTGCCTGCTTGTAATATTAGTACAGTACCTGCCTGCTTGTAATATTAGTACTGTACCTGCCTGCTTGTAATATTAGCACTGTACCTGCCCTTGTAATATTAGTACAGTACCTCCTTGTAATATTAGTACTGTACCTGCCTGCTTGTAATATTAGTACTGTACCTGCCTGCTTGTAATATTAGTACTGTACCTGCCTGCTTGTAATATTAGTACTGTACCTGCCTGCTTGTAATATTAGTACTGTACCTGCCTGCTTGTAATATTAGTACCTGCCTGCTTGTAATATTAGTATTGTACCTGCCTGCTTGTAATATTAGTACTGTACCTGCCTGCTTGTAATATTAGTACTGTACCTGCCTGCTTGTAATATTAGTACTGTACCTGCCTGCTTGTAATATTAGTACTGTACCTGCCTGCTTGTAATATTAGTACTGTACCTGCCTGCTTGTAATATTAGTACTGTACCTGCCTGCTTGTAATATTAGTATTGTACCTGCCTGCTTGTAATATTAGTACTGTACCTGCCTGCTTGTAATATTAGTACTGTACCTGCCTGCTTGTAATATTAGTACTGTACCTGCCTGCTTGTAATATTAGTACTGTACCTGCCTGCTTGTAGTATTAGTACTGTACCTGCCTGCTTGTAATATTAGTACTGTACCTGCCTTCTTGTAATATTAGTACAGTACCTGCCTGCTTGTAATATTAGTACTGTACCTGCCTGCTTGTAATATTAGTACTGTACCTGTCTGCTTGTAATATTAGTACTGTACCTGCCTGCTTGTAATATTAGTACTGTACCTGCCTTCTTGTAATATTAGTACAGTACCTGCCTGCTTGTAATATTAGTACCGTACCTGCCTGCTTGTAATATTAGTACTGTACCTGTCTGCTTGTAATATTAGTACTGTACCTGCCTGCTTGTAATATTAGTACTGTACCTGCCTGCTTGTAATATTAGTACTGTACCTGCCTGCTTGTAATATTAGTACTGTACCTGCCTGCTTGTAATATTAGTACTGTACCTGCCTGCTTGTAATATTAGTACTGTACCTGCCTGCTTGTAATATTAGTACTGTACCTGCCTGCTTGTAATATTAGTACTGTACCTGCCTGCTTGTAATATTAGTACTGTACCTGCCTGCTTGTAATATTAGTACTGTACCTGCCTGCTTGTAATATTAGTACTGTACCTGCCTGCTTGTAATATTAGTACTGTACCTGCCTGCTTGTAATATTAGTACTGTACCTGCCTGCTTGTAATATTAGTACTGTACCTGCCTGCTTGTAATATTAGTATGTACCTGCCTGCTTGTAATATTAGTACTGTACCTGCCTGCTTGTAATATTAGTACTGTACCTGCCTGCTTGTAATATTAGTACTGTACCTGCCTGCTTGTAATATTAGTACTGTACCTGCCTGCTTGTAATATTAGTACTGTACCTGCCTGCTTGTAATATTAGTACTGTACCTGCCTGCTTGTAATATTAGTACTGTACCTGCCTGCTTGTAATATTAGTACTGTACCTGCCTGCTTGTAATATTAGTATTGTACCTGCCTGCTTGTAATATTAGTACTGTACCTGCCTGCTTGTAATATCAGTACTGTACCTGCCTGCTTGTAATATTAGTACAGTACCTGCCTGCTTGTAATATTAGTATTGTACCTGCCTGCTTGTAATATTAGTACAGTACCTGCCTGCTTGTAATATTAGTACTGTATCTGCCTGCTTGTAATATTAGTATTGTACCTGCCTGCTTGTAATATTAGTACTGTACCTGCCTGCTTGTAATATTAGTATTGTACCTGCCTGCTTGTAATATTAGTACTGTACCTGCCTGCTTGTAATATTAGTATTGTACCTGCCTGCTTGTAATATTAGTACTGTACCTGCCTGCTTGTAATATTAGTACTGTACCTGCCTGCTTGTAATATTAGTACTGTACCTGCCTGCTTGTAATATTAGTATTGTACCTGCCTGCTTGTAATATTAGTACTGTACCTGCCTGCTTGTAATATTAGTACTGTACCTGCCTGCTTGTAATATTAGTATTGTACCTGCCTGCTTGTAATATTAGTATTGTACTGTACCTGCCTGCTTGTAATATTAGTACTGTACCTGCCTGCTTGTAATATTAGTACTGTACCTGCCTGCTTGTAATATTAGTATTGTACCTGCCTGCTTGTAATATTAGTACTGTACCTGCCTGCTTGTAATATTAGTACTGTACCTGCCTGCTTGTAATATTAGTACTGTACCTGCCTGCTTGTAATATTAGTACTGTACCTGACTGCTTGTAATATTAGTATTAGTGTACCTGCCTGCTTGTAATATTAGTACCTGCCTGCTTGTAATATTAGTACTGTACCTGCCTGCTTGTAATATTAGTATTGTACCTGCCTGCTTGTAATATTAGTACTGTACCTGCCTGCTTGTAATATTAGTACTTGTAATATTAGTATTGTACCTGCCTGTACCTGCCTGCTTGTAATATTAGTACTGTACCTGCCTGCTTGTAATATTAGTACTGTACCTGCCTGCTTGTAATATTAGTACTGTACCTGCCTGCTTGTAATATTAGTATGTACCTGCCTGCTTGTAATATTAGTACTGTACCTGCCTGCTTGTAATATTAGTACTGTACCTGCCTGCTTGTAATATTAGTATTGTACCTGCCTGCTTGTAATATTAGTATTGTACCTGCCTGCTTGTAATATTAGTACTGTACCTGCCTGCTTGTAATATTAGTATTGTACCTGCCTGCTTGTAATATTAGTATTGTACCTGCCTGCTTGTAATATTAGTACTGTACCTGCCTGCTTGTAATATTAGTATTGTACCTGCCTGCTTGTAATATTAGTATTGTACCTGCCTGCTTGTAATATTAGTACTGTACCTGCCTGCTTGTAATATTAGTATTGTACCTGCCTGCTTGTAATATTAGTACTGTACCTGCCTGCTTGTAATATTAGTATTGTACCTGCCTGCTTGTAATATTAGTATTGTACCTGCCTGCTTGTAATATTAGTACAGTACCTGCCTGCTTGTAATATTAGTACTGTACCTGCCTGCTTGTAATATTAGTATTGTACCTGCCTGCTTGTAATATTAGTACAGTACCTGCCTGCTTGTAATATTAGTATTGTACCTGCCTGCTTGTAATATTAGTACTGTACCTGCCTGCTTGTAATATTAGTACTGTACCTGCCTGCTTGTAATATTAGTATTGTACCTGCCTGCTTGTAATATTAGTACTGTACCTGCCTGCTTGTAATATTAGTATTGTACCTGCCTGCCTGCTTGTAATATTAGTACTGTACCTGCCTGCTTGTAATATTAGTATTGTACCTGCCTGCTTGTAATATTAGTACTGTACCTGCCTGCTTGTAATATTAGTATTGTACCTGCCTGCTTGTAATATTAGTACTGTACCTGCCTGCTTGTAATATTAGTACTGTACCTGCCTGCTTGTAATATTAGTACTGTACCTGTCTGCTTGTATTAGTACTGCACCTGCCTGCTTGTAATATTAGTACTGTACCTGCCTGCTTGTAATATTAGTACTGTACCTGCCTGCTTGTAATATTAGTACTGTACCTGCCTGCTTGTAATATTAGTACTGTACCTGCCTGCTTGTAATATTAGTACTGTACCTGCCTGCTTGTAATATTAGTACTGTACCTGCCTGCTTGTAATATTAGTACTGTACCTGCCTGCTTGTAATATTAGTATTGTACCTGCCTGCTTGTAATATTAGTACTGTACCTGCCTGCTTGTAATATTAGTACTGTACCTGCCTGCTTGTAATATTAGTACTGTACTACTGTACCTGCCTGCTTGTAATATTAGTACTGTACCTGCCTGCTTGTAATATTAGTAGTACCTGCCTGCTGTACCTGCCTGCTTGTAATATTAGTACTGTACCTGCCTGCTTGTAATATTAGTACTGTACCTGCCTGCTTGTAATATTAGTACTGTACCTGCCTGCTTGTAATATTAGTACTGTACCTGCCTGCTTGTAATATTAGTACTGTACCTGCCTGCTTGTAATATTAGTACTGTACCTGTACCCTGCTTGTAATATTAGTACTTGTAATATTAGTACTGTACCTGCCTGCTTGTAATATTAGTACTGTACCTGCCTGCTTGTAATATTAGTACTGTACCTGCCTGCTTGTAATATTAGTACTGTACCTGCCTGCTTGTAATATTAGTACTGTACCTGCCTGCTTGTAATATTAGTACTGTACCTGCCTGCTTGTAATATTAGTACTGTACCTGCCTGCTTGTAATATTAGTACTGTACCTGCCTGCTTGTAATATTAGTACTGTACCTGCCTGCTTGTAATATTAGTACTGTACCTGCCTGCTTGTAATATTAGTACTGTACCTGCCTGCTTGTAATATTAGTACTGTACCTGCCTGCTTGTAATATTAGTACTGTACCTGCCTGCTTGTAAGATTAGTACTGTACCTGCCTGCTGTACCCTGCTTGTAATATTAGTACTGTACCTGCCTGCTTGTAATATTAGTACTGTACCTGCCTGCTTGTAATATTAGTACTGTACCTGCCTGCTTGTAATATTAGTACTGTACCTGCCTGCTTGTAATATTAGTACTGTACCTGCCTGCTTGTAATATTAGTACTGTACCTGCCTGCTTGTAATATTAGTACTGTACCTGCCTGCTTGTAATATTAGTACTGTACCTGCCTGCTTGTAATATTAGTACTGTACCTGCCTGCTTGTAATATTAGTACTGTACCTGCCTGCTTGTAATATTAGTACTGTACCTGCCTGCTTGTAATATTAGTACTGTACCTGCCTGCTTGTAATATTAGTATTGTACCTGCCTGCTTGTAATATTAGTACTGTACCTGCCTGCTTGTAATATTAGTACTGTACCTGCCTGCTTGTAATATTAGTACTGTACCTGCCTGCTTGTAATATTAGTACTGTACCTGCCTGCTTGTAATATTAGTACTGTACCTGCCTGCTTGTAATATTAGTACTGTACCTGCCTGCTTGTAATATTAGTACTGTACCTGCCTGCTTGTAATATTAGTACTGTACCTGCCTGCTTGTAATATTAGTACTGTACCTGCCTGCTTGTAATATTAGTACTGTACCTGCCTGCTTGTAGTACTGTACCTGCCTGCTTGTAATATTAGTACTGTACCTGCCTGCTTGTAATATTAGTACTGTACCTGCCTGCTTGTAATATTTAGTACAGTACCTGCCTGCTTGTAATATTAGTACTGTATGTACCTGCCTGCTTGTAATATTAGTACTGTACCTGCCTTCTTGTAATATTAGTACTTGTAATATTGTACCTGCCTGCTTGTAATATTAGTACAGTACCTGCCTGCTTGTAATATTAGTACTGTACCTGCCTGCTTGTAATATTAGTAATGTACCTGCCTGCTTGTAATATTAGTAATGTACCTGCCTGCTTGTACTGTTCCCGCCTGCTTGTAATATTAGTACTGTACCTGCCTGCTTGTAATATTAGTACTGTACCTGCCTGCTTGTAATATTAGTACTGTACCTGCCTGCTTGTAATATTAGTACTGTACCTGCCTGCTTGTAATATTAGTACTGTACCTGCCTGCTTGTAATATTAGTACTGTACTTGTAATATTAGTACTGTACCTGCCTGCTTGTAATATTAGTACTGTACCTGCCTGCTTGTAATATTAGTACTGTACCTGCCTGCTTGTAATATTATTACCTGCCTGCTTGTACTGTACCTGCCTGCTTGTAATATTAGTAGTACCTGCCTGCTTATAATATTAGTACTGTACCTGCCTGCTTGTAATATTAGTACTGTACCTGCCTGCTTGTAATATTAGTACTGTACCTGCCTGCTTGTAATATTAGTACTGTACCTGCCTGCTTGTAATATTAGTACTGTACCTGCCTGCTTGTAATATTAGTACTGTACCTGCCTGCTTGTAATATTAGTACTGTACCTGCCTGCTTGTAATATTAGTACTGTACCTGCCTGCTTGTAATATTAGTACTGTACCTGCCTGCTTGTAATATTAGTACTGTACCTGCCTGCTTGTAATATTAGTACTGTACCTGCCTGCTTGTAATATTAGTACTGTACCTGCCTGCTTGTAATATTAGTATTGTACCTGCCTGCTTGTAATATTAGTACTGTACCTGCCTGCTTGTAATATTAGTATTGTACCTGCCTGCTTGTAATATTAGTACTGTACCTGCCTGCTTGTAATATTAGTAGTACCTGCCTGCTTGTAATATTAGTACTGTACCTGCCTGCTTGTAATATTAGTACTGTACCTGCCTGCTTGTAATATTAGTACTGTACCTGCCTGCTTGTAATATTAGTACTGTACCTGCCTGCTTGTAATATTAGTACTTGTAATATTAGTGTACCTGCCTGCTTGTAATATTAGTATTGTACCTGCCTGCTTGTAATATTAGTACCTGCCTGCTTGTAATATTAGTATTGTACCTGCCTGCTTGTAATATTAGTATTGTACCTGCCTGCTTGTAATATAGTATTGTACCTGCCTGCTTGTAATATTAGTACAGTACCTGCCTGCTTGTAATATTAGTATCTGCCTGCTTGTAATATTAGTACTGTACCTTCCTGCTTGTAATATTAGTACTGTACCTGCCTGCTTGTAATATTAGTACTGTACCTGCCTGCTTGTAATATTAGTACTGTACCTGCCTGCTTGTAATATTAGTACTGTACCTGTCTGCTTGTAATATTAGTACTGTACCTGCCTGCTTGTAATATTAGTACTGTACCTGCCTGCTTGTAATATTAGTACTGTACCTGTCTGCTTGTAATAGTACTGCACCTGCCTGCTGTACCTGCCTGCTTGTAGTACAGTATATTACCTGCCTGCTTGTATTAGTACAGTACCTGCCTGCTTGTAATATTAGTATTGTACCTGCCTGCTTGTAATATTAGTACTGTACCTGCCTGCTTGTAATATTAGTACTTGTAATATTAGTGTACCTGCCTGCTTGTAATATTAGTACTGTACCTGCCTGCTTGTAATATTAGTACTGTACCTGCCTGCTTGTAATATTAGTACTGTACCTGCCTGCTTGTAATATTAGTACTGTACCTGCCTGCTTGTAATATTAGTACTGTACCTGCCTGCTTGTAATATTAGTACTGTACCTGCCTGCTTGTAATATTAGTACTGTACCTGCCTGCTTGTAATATTAGTACTGTACCTGCCTGCTTGTAATATTAGTACTGTACCTGCCTGCTTGTAATATTAGTACTGTACCTGCCTGCTTGTAATATTAGTACTGTACCTGCCTGCTTGTAATATTAGTACTGTACCTGCCTGCTTGTAATATTAGTACTGTACCTGCCTGCTTGTAATATTAGTACTGTACCTGCCTGCTTGTAATATTAGTACAGTACCTGCCTGCTTGTAATATTAGTATTGTACCTGCCTGCTTGTAATATTAGTACTGTACCTGCCTGCTTGTAATATTAGTATTGTACCTGCCTGCTTGTAATATTAGTACTGTACCTGCCTGCTTGTAATATTAGTATTGTACCTGCCTGCTTGTAATATTAGTACTGTACCTGCCTGCTTGTAATATTAGTACTGTACCTGCCTGCTTGTAATATTAGTACCTGCCTGCTGTACCTGCCTGCTTGTAATATTAGTACTGTACCTGCCTGCTTGTAATATTAGTACTGTACCTGCCTGCTTGTAATATTAGTACTGTACCTGCCTGCTTGTAATATTAGTACTGTACCTGCCTGCTTGTAATATTAGTACTGTACCTGCCTGCTTGTAATATTAGTACTGTACCTGCCTGCTTGTAATATTAGTACTGTACCTGCCTGCTTGTAATATTAGTACTGTACCTGCCTGCTTGTAATATTAGTACTGTACCTGCCTGCTTGTAATATTAGTACTGTACCTGCCTGCTTGTAATATTAGTACTGTACCTGCCTGCTTGTAATATTAGTACTGTACCTGCCTGCTTGTAATATTAGTACTGTACCTGCCTGCTTGTAATATTAGTACTGTACCTGCCTGCTTGTAATATTAGTACAGTACCTGCCTGCTTGTAATATTAGTACTGTACCTGCCTGCTTGTAATATTAGTACTGTACCTGCCTGCTTGTAATATTAGTACTGTACCTGCCTGCTTGTAATATTAGTACTGTACCTGCCTGCTTGTAATATTAGTACTGTACCTGCCTGCTTGTAATATTAGTACTGTACCTGCCTGCTTGTAATATTAGTACTGTACCTGCCTGCTTGTAATATTAGTACTGTACCTGCCTGCTTGTAATATTAGTACTGTACCTGCCTGCTTGTAATATTAGTACTGTACCTGCCTGCTTGTAATATTAGTACTGTACCTGCCTGCTTGTAATATTAGTACTGTACCTGCCTGCTTGTAATATTAGTACTGTACCTGCCTGCTTGTAATATTAGTACTGTACCTGCCTGCTTGTAATATTAGTACTGTACCTGCCTGCTTGTAATATTAGTACTGTACCTGCCTGCTTGTAATATTAGTACTGTACCTGCCTGCTTGTAATATTAGTACTGTACCTGCCTGCTTGTAATATTAGTACTGTACCTGCCTGCTTGTAATATTAGTACTGTACCTGCCTGCTTGTATTAGTACTGTACGTGCCTCCTTGTAATATTAGTACAGTACCTATCTGCTTGTAATATTAGTACTGTACCTGCCATGCTATGGGAGGCATAAACGAGACAGGAGAAAGGGACTACATAGTAGGTACACTTCAGTCTGGGGAGCACAAGGTGGTCATTGCAGTGATGTATAATCCACCACAGAACTGCATGAGGCCAAGAGAGGAATATAAAGAGAGCAACAGAGCAATGGTGGACACACTTGCTGAGGTGGCAAGAAGAGCTCACTCCAGCAGAGCAAAGTTGCTGGTTATGGGGGATTTCAACCACAGGAAGATTGACTGGGAAAACCTGGAGCCACATGGGGGTCCCGAAACATGGAGAACCAAGATGTTGGGTGTGGTGCTGGAAAACCTCATGCACCAACATGTTAAGGACACTACCAGAGTGAGAGGGGAGGATGAACCAGCAAGATTGGACCTTGTGTTCACCCTGGGCAGTTCAGACATTGAGGACATCACGTATGAGAGTCCCCTAGGAGCTAGTGACCACGTGGTTCTGTGCTTTGAATACATAGTAGAGTTGCAAGTGGAGAGAGTAACAGGAGTTGAATGGGAAAAGCCTGACTATAAAAGAGGGTACAACATAGGGTTGAGGAACTTCCTGCAGGAGGTTCCGTGGGACAGAGAACTGGCAGGAAAGCCAGTAAATGAAATGATGGAATATGTAACAACAAAATGCAAGGAGGCAGTGGAAAGGTTTATTCCCAAGGGCAACAGAAACATTGGAAAGACCAGAACGACCCCCAAGGGCCTAGGACCAAATGATAACTAACACACAGGAGCTCTGCATGGATCCCTGCAACCACATTAGGTGAGGATGCAAAGTATTGCCAACTTTAGAAAGTTTGCCAATAAGTAACTCGCCTCGTGACCTGTTAGAAAAAAGTTGTATATATATATATATATATATATATATATATATATATATATATATATATATATATATATATATATATATATATATATATATATATATATTGATGTATGTATATGTATATTTTTTCTATCAAACGACGTCATTTGCATTCATAAAATTTTGTGCTTTGATCCGAAAAAAGCTTAATTGGCCTTTGTGAATGCTTGCTAACTGGATGAATGTGCTATCAACATTCACTGTCACACAACCATACAGTGACTGTGTTGTAGCTACCATAATGATGGTGATGTTGTACTGGTATTGATGTTGTACTGGTACTGATGGTGTTGTACTGGTACTGATGGTGTTGTTATAATGGTAGTGATGGTGTTGTACTGGTAATGATGATGTTGTTGTACTGGTAATGATGGTGATGTTGTACTGGTAGTGATGATGTTGTACTGGTAATGATGATGTTCTTGTAATGGTAATGATGGTGATGTTGTACTGGTAGTGATGGTGTTGTACTGGTAGTGATGGTGTTGTACTGGTAGTGATGGTGTTGTACTGGTAGTGATGGTGTTGTTGTACTGGTAATGATGGTGATGTTGTACTGGTAGTGATGATGTTGTACTGGTAATGATGATGTTCTTGTAATGGTAATGATGGTGATGTTGTACTGGTAATGATGGTGTTGTACTGGTAGTGATGGTGTTGTACTGGTAGTGATGGTGTTGTACTGGTAGTGATGGTGTTGTACTGGTAATGATGGTGTTGTACTGGTAATGATGGTGTTGTACTGGTAGTGATGGTGTTGTACTGGTAATGATGTTGTACTGGTAGTGATGATGTTGTACTGGTAATGATGATGTTGTTGTACTGGTAATGATGGTGATGTTGTACTGGTAGTGATGATGTTGTACTGGTAATGATGATGTTCTTGTAATGGTAATGATGGTGATGTTGTACTGGTAGTGATGGTGTTGTACTGGTAGTGATGGTGTTGTACTGGTAGTGATAGTGTTGTACTGGTAGTGATGGTGTTGTACTGGTAGTGATGGTGTTGTACTGGTAGTGATGGTGTTGTACTGGTAGTGATGGTGTTGTACTGGTAATGATGTTGTACTGGTAGTGATGGTGTTGTACTGGTAATGATGTTGTACTGGTAGTGATGGTGTTGTACTGGTAATGATGTTGTACTGGTAGTGATGGCGTTGTACTGGTAATGATGTTGTACTGGTAGTGATGGTGTTGTACTGGTAATGATGTTGTACTGGTAGTGATGGTGTTGTACTTGTAATGATGTTGTACTGGTAGTGATGGTGTTGTACTGGTAATGATGTTGTACTGGTAATGATGGTGTTGTACTGGTAATGATGTTGTACTAGTAATGATGATGTTGTTGTACTGGTAGTGATGTTGTTGTACTGGTAATGATGTTGTACTGGTAGTGATGGTGTTGTACTTGTAATGATGTTGTACTGGTAGTGATGGTGTTGTACTGGTAATGATGTTGTACTGGTAGTGATGGTGTTGTACTGGTAATGATGTTGTACTGGTAGTGATGGCGTTGTACTGGTAATGATGTTGTACTGGTAATGATGGTGTTGTACTTGTAATGATGTTGTACTGGTAGTGATGGTGTTGTACTGGTAATGATGTTGTACTAGTAATGATGATGTTGTTGTACTGGTAATGATGTTGTACTGGTAGTGACGGTGTTGTACTGGTAGTGATGGTGTTGTACTTGTAATGATGTTGTACTGGTAGTGATGGCGTTTTACTGGTAATGATGTTGTACTGGTAGTGATGGTGTTGTACTGGTAATGATGTTGTACTGGTAGTGATGGTGTTGTACTGGTAATGATGTTGTACTGGTAGTGATGGTGTTGTACTGGTAATGATGTTGTACTGGGAGTGATGGTGTTGTACTGGTAATGATGTTGTACTGGTAGTGATGGTGTTGTACTGGTAATGATGTTGTACTAGTAATGATGATGTTGTTGTACTGGTAATGATGTTGTACTGGTAGTGATGGTGTTGTACTGGTAATGATGTTGTACTGGTAGTGATGGTGTTGTACTGGTAATGATGTTGTACTGGTAGTGATGGTGTTGTACTGGTAATGATGTTGTACTGGTAGTGATGGTGTTGTACTGGTAATGATGTTGTACTGGTAGTGATGGTGTTGTACTGGTAATGATGTTGTACTGGTAATGATTGTGATGTTGCACTGGTAATGATGTTGTACTGGCAGTGTTGATGATGTTGTTCTGGTAATGATGTACTGGTAGTGATGGTGATGTACTGGTAATGATGATGTTGTTCTGGTAATGATTTTGTACTGGTAGTGATGGTGATGTACTGGTAATGATGTTCTTGTACTGGTAATAATAATGATGTTGGTCTGGTAATGATAATGATGTTGTACTGGTAGTGATGGTGATGTTGTACTGGTAATGATGATGTTGTTCTGGTAATGATGTTGTACTGGTAGTGATGGTGATGTACTGGTAATGATGATTTTGTTCTGGTAACGATGTTGTACTGGTAGTGATTGTGATGTTGTACTGGTAATGATGATGTTGTACTGGTAATGATGATGATGTACTGGTAATGATGATGTTGTACTGGTAATGATGATGTTCTTGTTCTGGTAATGATGATAACGTTCTTCTGGTAATGATTTTGTACTGGTAGTGATGGTGATGTACTGGTAATGATGATTTTGTTCTGGTAATGATGTTGTACTGGTAGTGATGGTGATGTTGTACTGGTAATGATGTTGTACTGGTAATGATGTTGCAATGGTAATGATGATGTAGTACTGGTAATGATTTTTTACTGGTAGTGATGGTGATGTACTGGTAATGATGATTTTGTTCTGGTAATGATGTTGTACTGGTAGTGATGGTGATGTTGTACTGGTAATGATGTTGTACTGGTAATGATGTTGCACTGGTAATGATGATGTTGTACTGGTAATGATTTTGTACTGGTAGTGATGGTGATGAACTGGTAATGATGATGTTGTTTTGGTAATGATGTTGTACTGGTAATGATGATGTTGTTTTGGTAATGATGTTGTACTGGTAATGATGTTGCACTGGTAATGATGATGTTGTACTGGTAATGATGTTGTACTGGTAATGATGTTGTACTGGTAATGATGTTGCACTGGTAATGATGATGTTGTACTGGTAATGATGACGTACTGGTAATGATGATGTACTGGTAGTGATGGTGATTTTGTACTGGTAATGATGGTGTTGTACTGGTAATGATGTTGTACTGGTAATGATGTTGTACTGGTAATGATGATGTTGTACTGGTGATGATGGTGTTGTACTGGTAATGATGATGTTGTACTGGTAATGATGACGTACTGGTAATGATGATGTACTGGTAGTGATGGTGATTTTGTACTGGTAATGATGGTGTTGTACTGGTAATGATGTTGTACTGGTAATGATGTTGTTGTACTGGTGATGATGGTGTTGTACTGGTAATGATGATGTTGTAGTGGTGATGATGGTGTTGTACTGGTAATGATGATGTTGTACTGGTGATGGTGATGTACTGGTAATGATGATGTTGTACTGGTAATGATGATGTTGTACTGGTAATGATGATGTTGTACTCGTAATGATGATGTTGTACTGGTAATGATGATGTTGTACTGGTGATGGTGGTGATGTTGTACTGGTAATGATGATGTTATACTGCTAATGATGATGTTGTACTGGTAATGATGATGTACTGGTAATGATGATGTTGTACTGGTAATGATGATGTTGTACTGGTGATGTTGTACTGGTGATGATGGTGATGTTGTACTGGTAATGATGATGTCGTACTGGTGATGGTGGTGATGTACTGGTAATGATGATGTTATACTGCTAATGATGATGTTGTACTGGTAATGATGATGTTGTACTGGTAATGATGATGTTGTACTGGTGATGTTGTACTGGTGATGATGGTGATGTTGTACTGGTGATGTTGTACTGGTGATGATGGTGATGTTGTACTGGTGATGATGGTGATGTTGTACTTGTGATGATGGTGATGTTATACTGGTGATGATGGTGATGTACTGGTGATGATGGTGATGTTGTACTGGTGATGATGGTGATGTTGTACTGGTGATGATGGTGATGTTGTACTGGTGATGATGGTGATGTTGTACTGGTGATGATGGTGATGTTGTACTGGTGATGATGGTGATGTTGTACTGGTGATGATGGTGATGATGTCCTGGTGATGATGGTGATGTTGTACTGGTGATGATGGTGATGTTGTACTGGTGATGATGGTGAAGTTGTACTGGTGATGATGGTGATGTTGTACTGGTGATGATGGTGATGTTGTACTGGTGATGATGGTGATGTACTGGTGATGATGGTGATGTTGTACTGGTGATGATGATGATGTTGTACTGGTGATGATGGTGATGTTGTACTGGTGATGATGGTGATGTTGTACTGGTGATGATGATGTACTGGTGATGATGGTGATGTTGTACTGGTGATGATGGTGATGTTGTACAGGTGATGATGATGTTGTACTGGTGATGATGGTGATGTTGTACTGGTGATGATGGTGATGTTGTACTGGTGATGATGATGATGTTGTACTGGTGATGACGGTAATGTTGTACTGGTGATGATGGTGATGTTGTACTGGTGATGATGGTGATGTTGTACTGGTGATGATGGTGATGTTGTACTGGTGATGATGGTGATGTTGTACTGGTGATGATGGTGATGTTGTACTGGTGATGATGGTGATGTTGTACTTGTGATGATGGTGATGTTGTACTGGTGATGATGGTGATGTTGTACTGGTGATGATGGTGATGTTGTACTGGTGATGATGGTGATGTACTGGTGATGATGGTGATGTTGTACTGGTGCTGATGATGATGTTGTACTGGTGATGTACTGGTGATGATGTCCTGGTGATGATGGTGATGTTGTACTGGTGATGATGGTGATGTTGTACTGGTGATGATGGTGATGTTGTACTGGTGATGATGGTGATGTACTGGTGATGATGATGATGTTGTACTGGTGATGATGATGATGTTGTACTGGTGATGATGGTGATGTTGTACTTGTGATGATGGTGATGTTGTACTGGTGATGATGGTGATGTTGTACTGGTGATGATGGTGATGTTGTACTGGTGATGATGGTGATATTGTACTGGTGATGATGGTGATGATGTCCTGGTGATGATGGTGATGTTGTACTGGTGATGATGGTGATGTTGTACTGGTGATGATGGTGAAGTTGTACTGGTGATGATGGTGATGTTGTACTGGTGATGATGGTGATGTTGTACTGGTGATGATGGTGATGTACTGGTGATGATGGTGATGTTGTACTGGTGATGATGATGATGTTGTACTGGTGATGATGGTGATGTTGTACTGGTGATGATGGTGATGTTGTACTGGTGATGATGATGTTGTACTGGTGATGATGGTGATGTTGTACTGGTGATGATGGTGATGTTGTACTGGTGATGATGATGTTGTACTGGTGATGATGGTGATGTTGTACTGGTGATGATGGTGATGTTGTACTGGTGATGATGGTGATGTTGTACTGGTGATGATGGTGATGTTGTACTGGTGATGATGGTGATGTTGTACTGGTGATGATGGTGATATTGTACTGGTGATGATGGTGATGTTGTACTGGTGATGATGGTGATGTTGTACTGGTGATGATGGTGATGTACTGGTGATGATGATGATTTTGTACTGGTGATGATGGTGATGTTGTACTGGTGATGATGGTGATATTGTACTGGTAATGATGGTGATGTTGTACTGGTGATGATGGTGATGTTGTACTGGTGATGATGGTGATGTTGTACTGGTGATGATGGTGATGTTGTACTGGTGATGATGGTGATGTTCTACTGGTGATGGTGGTGATGTTGTACTGGTGGTGATGGTGATGTACTGGTGATGACGGTGATGTTGTACTGGTGATGATGGTGATGTATTGGTGATTATGATGACGTTGTACTGGTGATGATGGTGATGTTGTACTGGTGATGATGGTGATGTTGTACTGGTGATGATGGTGATGTTGTACTGGTGATGATGGTGATGTTGTACTGGTGATGATGATGTTGTACTGGTGATGATGATAATGTTGTACTGGTGATGATGGTGATGTACTGGTGATGATGGTGATGTTGTACTGGTGATGATAGTGTTGTTGTACTGGTGATGATGGTGATGTTGTACTGGTGATGATGGTGATGTTGTACTGGTGATGATGGTGATGTTGTACTGGTGATGATGGTGATGTTGTACTGGTGATGATGGTGATGTTGTACTGGTGATGATGATGTTGTACTGGTGATGATGATGATGTTGTACTGGTGATGATGGTGATGTACTGGTGATGATGGTGATGTTGTACTGGTGATGATGATGATGTTGTACTGGTGATGACGGTGATTTGCTGGTGATGATGGTGATGTTGTACTGGTGATGATGGTGATGTACTGGTGATCATGATGATGTTGTACTGGTGATGATGGTGATTTTGTACTGGTGATGATAGTGATGTTGTACTGGTGATGATGGTGATGTTGTACTGGTGATGATGGTGATGTTGTACTGGTGATGGTGGTGATGTTGTACTGGTGATGATGGTGATGTACTGGTGATGATGGTGATGTTCTACTGGTGATGATGGTGATGTTGTATTGGTGATTATGGTGATGTTGTACTGATGATGATGGTGATGTTGTACTGGTGATGATGGTGAAGTTGTACTGGTGATGATGGTGATGTACTGGTGATGATGGTGATGTTGTACTGGTGATGATGGTGATGTTGTACTGGTGATGATGATGATGTTGTACTGGTGATGATGGTGATGTACTGGTGATGATGGTGATGTACTGGTGATGATGGTGTTGTTGTACTGGTGATGATGGTGATGTTGTACTGGTGATGATGGTGATGTTGTACTGGTGATGATGGTGATGTTGTACTGGTAGTGATGGTGATGTACTGGTGATGATGATGATGTTGTACTGGTCATGACGGTGATTTGCTGGTGATGATGGTGATGTTGTACTGGTGATGATGGTGATGTACTGGTGATGATGATGATGTTGTACTGGTGATGATGGTGATTTTGTACAGGTGATAATGGTGATGTTGTACTGGTGATGATGGTGATGTTGTACTGGTGATGATGGTGATGTTGTACTGGTGATGGTGGTGATGTTGTACTGGTGATGATGGTGATGTACTGGTGATGATGGTGATGTTCTACTGGTGATGATGGTGATGTTGTATTGGTGATTATGGTGATGTTGTACTGGTGATGATGGTGATGTTCTACTGGTGATGATGGTGATGTTGTATTGGTGATTATGGTGATGTTGTACTGGTGATGATGGTGATCTACTGGTGATGATGGTGATGTTGTACTGGTGATGATGGTGATGTTGTACTGGTGATGATGGTGATGTTGTACTGGTGATGATGATGTTGTACTGGTGATGATGATGATGTTGTACTGGTGATGATGGTGATGTACTGGTGATGATGGTGATGTTGTACTGGTGATGATGGTGTTGTTGTACTGGTGATGATGGTGATGTTCAACTGGTGATGATGGTGATGTTGTACTGGTGATGATGGTGATGTTGTAATGGTGATGATGGTGATGTTGTACTGGTGATGATGGTGATGTTGTACTGGTGATGATGATGTTGTACTGGTGATGATGATGATGTTGTACTGGTGATGATGGTGATGTACTGGTGATGATGGTGATGTTGTACTTGTGATGATGATGATGTACTGGTGATGATGGTGATGTTCTACTGGTGATGATGGTGATGTTGTATTGGTGATTATGGTGATGTTGTACTGGTGATGATGGTGATGTTGTACTGGTGATGATGGGGATGTTGTACTGGTGATGATGGTGATGTACTGGTGATGATGGTGATGTTGTACTGGTGATGATGGTGATGTTGTACTGGTGATGATGATGTTGTACTGGTGATGATGGTGATGTACTGGTGATGATGGTGATGTTGTACTGGTGATGATGGTGTTGTTGTACTGGTGATGATGGTGATGTTGTACTGGTGATGATGGTGATGTTGTACTGGTGATGATGGTGATGTTGTACTTTTGATGATGGTGATGTTGTACTGGTGATGATGGTGATGTTGTACTGGTGATGATGATGTTGTACTGGTGATGATGGTGATGTACTGGTGGTGATGGTGATGTTGTACTGGTGATGATGATGATGTTGTACTGGTGACGTACTGGTGATGATGGTGATGTTGTACTGGTTATCATGATGATGTTGTACTGGTGATGACGGTGATGTGCTAGTGATGATGGTGATGTTGTACTGGTGATGATGGTGATGTACTGGTGATGATGATGATGTACTGGTGATGATGGTGATGTTGTACTGGTGATGATGATGATGTACTGGTGATGATGATGTTGTACTGGTGATGGTGGTGATGTTGTACTGGTGATGATGATGATGTTGTACTGGTGATGATGGTGATGTTGTACTGGTGATGATGGTGATGTTGTACTGGTGATGATGGTGATGTTGTACTGGTGATGATGATGATGTTGTACTGGTGATGGTGGTGATGTTGTACTGGTGATGATGATGTTGTACTGGTGATGATGATGATGTACTGGTGATGATGGTGATGTTGTACTGGTGATGATGATGTTGTACTGGTGATTATGGTGATGTTGTACTGGTGATGATGGTGATGTTGTACTGTTGATGATGTTGTACTGGTGATGATGGTGATGTTGTACACTTGATGATGATGATGTTGTACTGGTGATGATCGTGATGTTGCACTGGTGATGATGGTGATGTTGCACTGGTGATGATGGTGATGTTGTACTGGTGATGATGGTGATATACTGGTGATGATGATGATGTACTGATGATGATGATGATGGTGTACTGGTGATGATGATGTACTGGTGATGATGATGGTGTTGTACATGTGATGATGGTGATGTTGTACTGGTGATGATGATGATGTTGTACTGGTGATGATGATGATGTTGTACTGGTGATGATGGTGATGTTGTACTGGTGATGATGGTGATGTTGTACTGGTGATGATGATGATGTTGTACTGGTGATGATGGTGATGTACTGGTGATGATGGTGATGTTGTACTGGTGATGATGGTGATGTACTGGTGATGATGATGATGTTGTACTGGTGATGATGATGATGTACTGGTGATGATGATGTACTGGTGATGATGGTGATGTTGTACTGGTGATGATGATGTTGTTGTACTGGTGATGATGATGATGTTGTACTGGTGATGATGATGATGTTGTACTGGTGATGATGGTGATGTTGTACTGGTGATGTTGATGTTGTACTGGTGATGATGGTGATGTTGTACTGGTGATGATGATGATGTTGTACTGGTGATGATGGTGATGTACTGATGATGATGGTGATGTTGTACTGGTGATGATGATGTACTGGTGATGATGGTGATGTTGTACTTGTTATGATGATGATGATGTTGTACTGGTGATGATGATGTTGTACTGGTGATGGTGGTGATGTTGTACTGGTGATGATGATGATGTTGTACTGGTGATGATGGTGATGTACTGGTGATGATGGTGATGTTGTACTGGTGATGATGGTGATGTTGTACTGGTGATGATGGTGATTTATTGGTGATGATGGTGATGTTGTACTGGTGATGATGGTGATGTTGTACTGGTGATGATGGTGATGTACTGGTGATGATGATGATGATGTTGTACTGGTGATGATGGTGATGTACTGGTGATGATGGTGATGTTGTACTGGTGATGATGATGATGTACTGGTGATGATGATGATGTTGTACTGGTGATGGTGGTGATGTTGTACTGGTGATGATGGTGATGTATTGGTGATGATGGTGATGTTGTACTGGTGATGATGTTGTACTGGTGATGATGGTGATGTACTGGTGATGATGGTGATGTTGTACTGGTGATGATGGTGATGTTGTACTGGTGATGATGGTGATGTTGTACTGGTGATGATGATGATGTTGTACTGGTCATGATGGTGATGTTGTACTGGTGATGATGATGATGTTCTACTGGTGATGATGGTGATGTTGTACTGGTGATGATGATGTTGTACTGGTGATGATGGTGATGTTGTACTGGTGATGATGATGATGTTGTACTGGTGATGATGGTGATGTTGTACTGGCGATGATGATGATGTTGTACTGGTGATGATGATGATGTTGTACTGGTGATGATGATGTTGTGCTGGTGATGATGGTGATGTTGTACTGGCGATGATGATGTTGTACTGGTGATGATGATGATGTACTGGTGATGATGATGATGTACTGGTGATGATGATGATGTTGTACTGGTGATGATGGTGATGTTGTACTGGTGATGATGGTGATGTTGTACTGGTGATGATGATGATGATGATGTTGTACTGGTGATGATGATGATGTTGTACTGGTGATGATGATGATGTTGTATTGGTGATGATGTTGATGTTGTACTAGTGATGATGGTGATGTTGTACTGGTGATGATGGTGATGTTGTACTGGTGATGATGGTGATGTTGTACTGGTGATGATGGTGATGTTGTACTGGTGATGATGGTGATGTTGTACTGGTGATGATGGTGATGTTGTACTGGTGATGATGGTGATGTTGTACTGGTGATGATGGTGATGCTGTACTGGTGATGATGGTGATGTTGTACTGGTGATGATGGTGATGTTGTTCTGGTGATGATGATGTTGTACTGGTGATGATGATGTTGTACTGGTGATGATGGTGATGTTGTTCTGGTGATGATGATGTTGTACTGGTGATGATGATGTTGTACTGGTGATGATGGTGATGTTGTACTGGTGATGATGATGATGTTGTACTGGTGATGATGGTGATGTTGTTCTGGTGATGATGGTGATGTTGTACTGGTGATGATGGTGATGTTGTTCTGGTGATGATGATGTTGTACTGGTGATGATGATGTTGTACTGGTGATGATGGTGATGTTGTACTGGTGGTGATGGTGATGTTGTACTGGTGATGATGATGTTGTACTGGTGATGATGGTGATGTTGTACTGGTGATGATGATGATGTTGTACTCTTGATGATGATGTACTGGTGATGATGGTGATGTTGTACTGGTGATGATGATGATGTTGTACTGGTAATGATGATGATGTTGTACTGGTGATGATGGTGATGTTGTACTGGTGACGATGATGTTGTACTGGTGATGATGATGTTATACTGGTGATGATGTTGTACTGGTGATTGTGGTGATTTTGTACTGGTGATGATGATGTTGCACTGGTGATGGTGGTGATGTACTGGTGATGATGATGTTGTACTGGTGATGATGATGTTGTACTGGTGATGATGATGTTGTACTGGTGATGATGTTGTACTGGTGATGATGATGTTGTACTGGTGATGATGATGTTGTACTGGTGATGATGATGTTGTACTGGTGATGATGATGTTGTACTGGTGATGATGATGTTGTACTGGTGATGATAATGTTGTACTGGTGATGATGTTGTACTGGTGATGATGATGTTGTACTGGTGATGATGATGTTGTACTGGTGATGATGATGTTGTACTGGTGATGATGATGTTGTACTGGTGATGATGATGTTGTACTGGTGATGATGATGTTGTACTGGTGATGATGATGTTGTACTGGTGATGATGATGTTGTACTGGTGATGATAATGTTGTACTGGTGATGATGATGTTGTACTGGTGATGGTGATGTTGTACTGGTGATGGTGTTGTACTGGTGATGATAATGTTGTACTGGTGATGATGTTGTACTGGTGATGATGTACTGGTGATGATGATGTTGTACTGGTGATGATGATGTTGTACTGGTGATGATGATGTTGTACTGGTGATGATAATGTTGTACTGGTGATGATGATGTTGTACTGGTGATGATAATGTTGTACTGGTGATGATAATGTTGTACTGGTGATGATGATGTTGTACTGGTGATGATGATGTTGTACTGGTGATGATAATGTTGTACTGGTGATGATAATGTTGTACTGGTGATGATGATATGATGATGATGTTGTACTGATGTGTACTGGTGATGATGATATTGTACTGGTGATGATGATGTTGTACTGGTGATG
>NC_091314.1:27271640-27304140 GCF_038502225.1 Cherax quadricarinatus
TGAGTATACCTGGGAGGAGTATGACCAGGCATACTTGAGGTGTGTGAGTATACCTGGGAGGAGTATGACCAGGCATACTTGAGGTGTGTGAGTATACCTGGGAGGAGTATGACCAGGCATACTTGAGGTGTGTGAGTATACCTGGGAGGAGTATGACCAGGCATACTTGAGGTGTGTGAGTATACCTGGGAGGAGTATGACCAGGCATACTTGAGGTGTGTGAGTATACCTGGGAGGAGTATGACCAGGCATACTTGAGGTGTGTGAGTATACCTGGGAGGAGTATGACCAGGCATACTTGAGGTGTGTGAGTATACCTGGGAGGAGTATGACCAGGCATACTTGAGGTGTGTGAGTATACCTGGGAGGAGTATGACCAGGCATACTTGAGGTGTGTGAGTATACCTGGGAGGAGTATGACCAGGCATACTTGAGGTGTGTGAGTATACCTGGGAGGAGTATGACCAGGCATACTTGAGGTGTGTGAGTATACCTGGGAGGAGTATGACCAGGCATACTTGAGGTGTGTGAGTATACCTGGGAGGAGTATGACCAGGCATACTTGAGGTGTGTGAGTATACCTGGGAGGAGTATGACCAGGCATACTTGAGGTGTGTGAGTATACCTGGGAGGAGTATGACCAGGCATACTTGAGGTGTGTGAGTATACCTGGGAGGAGTATGACCAGGCATACTTGAGGTGTGTGAGTATACCTGGGAGGAGTATGACCAGGCATACTTGAGGTGTGTGAGTATACCTGGGAGGAGTATGACCAGGCATACTTGAGGTGTGTGAGTATACCTGGGAGGAGTATGACCAGGCATACTTGAGGTGTGTGAGTATACCTGGGAGGAGTATGACCAGGCATACTTGAGGTGTGTGAGTATACCTGGGAGGAGTATGACCAGGCATACTTGAGGTGTGTGAGTATACCTGGGAGGAGTATGACCAGGCATACTTGAGGTGTGTGAGTATACCTGGGAGGAGTATGACCAGGCATACTTGAGGTGTGTGAGTATACCTGGGAGGAGTATGACCAGTCATACATACTTGAGGTGTGTGAGTAGACCTGGGAGGAGTATGACCAGGCATACTTGAGGTGTGTGAGTATACCTGGGAGGAGTATGACCAGGCATACTTGAGGTGTGTGAGTATACCTGGGAGGAGTATGACCAGGCATACTTGAGGTGTGTGAGTATACCTGGGAGGAGTATGACCAGGCATACTTGAGGTGTGTGAGTATACCTGGGAGGAGTATGACCAGGCATACTTGAGGTGTGTGAGTATACCTGGGAGGAGTATGACCAGGCATACTTGAGGTGTGTGAGTATACCTGGGAGGAGTATGACCAGGCATACTTGAGGTGTGTGAGTATACCTGGGAGGAGTATGACCAGGCATACTTGAGGTGTGTGAGTATACCTGGGAGGAGTATGACCAGGCATACTTGAGGTGTGTGAGTATACCTGGGAGGAGTATGACCAGGCATACTTGAGGTGTGTGAGTATACCTGGGAGGAGTATGACCAGGCATACTTGAGGTGTGTGAGTATACCTGGGAGGAGTATGACCAGGCATACTTGAGGTGTGTGAGTATACCTGGGAGGAGTATGACCAGGCATACTTGAGGTGTGTGAGTATACCTGGGAGGAGTATGACCAGGCATACTTGAGGTGTGTGAGTATACCTGGGAGGAGTATGACCAGGCATACTTGAGGTGTGTGAGTATACCTGGGAGGAGTATGACCAGGCATACTTGAGGTGTGTGAGTATACCTGGGAGGAGTATGACCAGGCATACTTGAGGTGTGTGAGTATACCTGGGAGGAGTATGACCAGGCATACTTGAGGTGTGTGAGTATACCTGGGAGGAGTATGACCAGGCATACTTGAGGCGTGTGAGTATACCTGGGAGGAGTATGACCATGCATACTTGAGGCGTGTGAGTATACCTGGGAGGAGTATGACCAGGCATACTTGAGGTGTGTGAGTATACCTGGGAGGAGTATGACCAGGCATACTTGAGGTGTGTGAGTATACCTGGGAGGAGTATGACCAGGCATACTTGAGGTGTGTGAGTATACCTGGGAGGAGTATGACCAGGCATACTTGAGGTGTGTGAGTATACCTGGGAGGAGTATGACCAGGCATACTTGAGGTGTGTGAGTATACCTGGGAGGAGTATGACCAGGCATACTTGAGGTGTGTGAGTATACCTGGGAGGAGTATGACCAGGCATACTTGAGGTGTGTGAGTATACCTGGGAGGAGTATGACCAGGCATACTTGAGGTGTGTGAGTATACCTGGGAAGAGTATTACCAGGCATACTTGAGGTGTGTGAGTATACCTGGGAGGAGTATGACCAGGCATACTTGAGGTGTGTGAGTATACCTGGGAAGAGTATGACCAGGCATACTTGAGGCGTGTGAGTATACCTGGGAGGAGTATGACCAGGCATACTTGAGGTGTGTGAGTATACCTGGGAGGAGTATGACCAGGCATACTTGAGGTGTGTGAGTATACCTGGGAAGAGTATGACCAGGCATACTTGAGGCGTGTGAGTATACCTGGGAGGAGTATGACCAGGCATACTTGAGGTGTGTGAGTATACCTGGGAGGAGTATGACCAGGCATACTTGAGGTGTGTGAGTATACCTGGGAGGAGTGTGACCAGGCATACTTGAGGTGTGTGAGTATACCTGGGAGGAGTATGACCAGGCATACTTGAGGCGTGTGAGTATACCTGGGAGGAGTATGACCATGCATACTTGAGGTGTGTGAGTATACCTGGGAGAAGTATGACCAGGCATACTTGAGGTGTGTGAGTATACCTGGGAGGAGTATGACCAGGCATACTTGAGGTGTGTGAGTATACCTGGGAGGAGTATGACCAGGCATACTTGAGGTGTGTGAGTATACCTGGGAGGAGTATGACCAGGCATACTTGAGGTGTGTGAGTATACCTGGGAGGAGTATGACCAGGCATACTTGAGGTGTGTGAGTATACCTGGGAGGAGTATGACCAGGCATACTTGAGGTGTGTGAGTATACCTGGGAGGAGTATGACCAGGCATACTTGAGGTGTGTGAGTATACCTGGGAGGAGTATGACCAGGCATACTTGAGGTGTGTGAGTATACCTGGGAGGAGTATGACCAGGCATACTTGAGGTGTGTGAGTATACCTGGGAGGAGTATGACCAGGCATACTTGAGGTGTGTGAGTATACCTGGGAGGAGTATGACCAGGCATACTTGAGGCGTGTGAGTATACCTGGGAGGAGTATGACCAGGCATACTTGAGGTGTGTGAGTATACCTGGGAGGAGTATGACCAGGCATACTTGAGGTGTGTGAGTATACCTGGGAGGAGTATGACCAGGCATACTTGAGGTGTGTGAGTATACCTGGGAGGAGTATGACCAGGCATACTTGAGGTGTGTGAGTATACCTGGGAGGAGTATGACCAGGCATACTTGAGGTGTGTGAGTATACCTGGGAGGAGTATGACCAGGCATACTTGAGGTGTGTGAGTATACCTGGGAGGAGTATGACCAGGCATACTTGAGGTGTGTGAGTATACCTGGGAGGAGTATGACCAGGCATACTTGAGGTGTGTGAGTATACCTGGGAGGAGTATGACCAGGCATACTTGAGGTGTGTGAGTATACCTGGGAGGAGTATTACAAGGCATACTTGAGGTGTGTGAGTATACCTGGGAAGAGTATGACCAGGCATACTTGAGGTGTGTGAGTATACCTGGGAGGAGTATGACCAGGCATACTTGAGGTGTGTGAGTATACCTGGGAAGAGTATGACCAGGCATACTTGAGGTGTGTGAGTATACCTGGGAGGAGTATGACCAGGCATACTTGAGGTGTGTGAGTATACCTGGGAGGAGTATGACCAGGCATACTTGAGGTGTGTGAGTATACCTGGGAGGAGTATGACCAGGCATACTTGAGGTGTGTATGCCACAATGAGCAGTGGTGGGAAGAGTACTGGAGACTTAAAGTATTACAAGAGTACATACTTGAGCAGAAGTGTGCACAGGGGTATCTGCTGCAGCAGTAGTGTACACAAAGGTACCTACTGTAGCAGGAGTGTACACAAGGGTACCTACTGCAGCAGGAGTGTATACAAGGGTGCCTACTGCAGCAGGAATGTACACAAGGGTCCTACTGCAGCAGGAGCGTATACAAGGGTACCTACTGCAGGAGTGTACACAGGTACTTATTGCAGCAGGAGTGTACACAAAGGTACCTACTGTAGCAGGAGTGTACACAAGTGTGCCTACTGCAGCAGGAGTATACACAAGGGTACCTACTGCAGCAGGAATGTACACAAGGGTACCTACTGCAGCAGGAGTGTACACAAGGTACCTACTGCAACAGGAGTGTACACAAGGGTACCTACTGCAGCAGGAGTGTACACAAGGGTACCTACTGCAGCAGGAGTGTACACAAGGGTACCTACTGCAGCAGGAGTGTACACAAGGGTACCTACTGCAGCAGGAGTGTACACAAGGGTACCTACTGCAGCAGGAGTGTACACAAGGGTACCTACTGCAGCAGGAGTGTACACAAGGGTACCTACTGCAGCAGGAGTGTACACAAGGGTACCTACTGCAGCAGGAGTGTACACAAGGGTACCTACTGCAGCAGGAGTGTACACAAGGGTACCTACTGCAACAGGAGTGTACACAAGGGTACCTACTGCAACAGGAGTGTACACAAGGGTACCTACTGCAGCAGGAGTGTACACAAGTGTACCTACTGCAGCAGGAGTGTACACAAGGGTACCTACTGCAGCAGGAGTGTACACAAGGGTACCTACTGCAGCAGGAGTGTACACAAGGGTACCTACTGCAGCAGGAGTGTACACAAGGGTACCTACTGCAGCAGGAGTGTACACAAGGGTACCTACTGCAACAGGAGTGTACACAAGGGTACCTACTGCAACAGGAGTGTACACAAGGGTACCTACTGCAGCAGGAGTGTACACAAGTGTACCTACTGCAACAGGAGTGTACACAAGGGTACCTACTGCAGCAGGAGTGTACACAAGGGTACCTACTGCAACAGGAGTGTAAACAAGGGTACCTACTGCAGCAGGAGTGTACACAAGTGTACCTACTGCAGCAGGAGTGTACACAAGGGTACCTACTGCAGCAGGAGTGTACACAAGGGTACCTACTGCAGCAGGAGTGTACACAAGGGTACCTACTGCAGCAGGAGTGTACACAAGGTACCTACTGCAGCAGGAGTGTACACATGGGTACCTACTGCAGCAGGAGTGTACACAAGGGTACCTACTACGTCAGGAGTGGAACTCAGTAAGCACTGATAATTCCATAATTAACAGTGACATGAGAGGAGTGGTAGGGGTGGTATGAGGTATGCGAGTATATGAGGTGAATGATATGCCAGTGGGGGTAGAGTTGTGGGGGGAGAGAAAGAGGAGGTATAATATCAGCAAAGGTCGCAGGAGCAAGAAGGTAAGCACACCAATTCCCCCCACCTCCCCATGAATGGGTATCAGCTGACCCATAATAACTTAATTAAGATAAATCCCAGATAGTGGGTGAGAGCCTCTGAGATGCGGTCACCCTCAGATCAGTCTCACTTCCATGGTCTTCCCTGGCTGCCATGAGCAGCGCTCACCTGCTCTTGTTTACGTTCAGAGAACCTCTCTCTCTCTCACACGCACACACACTCACACACCTTCAGAAACCTCAATGAAACCCAGCCTCATCAATAAGAGAAAACTGCGTCTCTGTCTCAGGTATCAGTCTGTGAGAGAGTGTTTGTTGTGTTGACCTGTGGGCGTAAGTTTGGGCGTGTTGTGGGTAAGTTGTAGGCGCTATGTTGTGGGAAATATAAGGGTGTTGGAGACACCGGTGTGTAGGCTGGCCACACACCTTCACCTGTCTGGGAAAGAAGGAAGATTTGAATGACAGTAGCGTTGTATCCTGGGACAAACAGAGCGTAGGCATAGCTGTGAAGACCCACCAGGACCACACTACCAGGACCACAATACCAGGACCACAATACCAGGACCACACTACCAAGACCACACTACCAAGACCACACTATCAGGACCACGCTACCAGACTCCAGGACCACACGACCTTCACAGCCCGGATCAGCCGGGCTGTGATTCGTACGTTAGACTACGTGTGGCCAGCAGTAACAGCCTGGTTGATCAAGTCCTGATCCACCACGTGGCCTGGTCTCAGACCGGGCCGCGGGGGCGTTGATCCCCGGAATACCCTCCAGGCAGACTTAAGGTACCAGACTCCAGGACCACACTACCAGACTCCAGTACGACACTACCAGGCTCCAGGACCACACTACTAGGCTCCAAGACCACACTGCCAGGACCCAGGACCACACTACCAAGACCACATTATCAGGCTCCAGAACCACATTACTAGGCTCCCAGACCACAATGCCAGTACCACACTAACAGGACCCAGGACCACACTACCAGGCCCCAGAACTACACTACCAGGCCCCAGGACCACACTGTCGTGGCTCAAGACCACAATACCGTGCCTCTGGACCACACTAGCAGGAAGTGTAGTCCTGGGGCCTGGTAGTGCCCCAGGACTACAATACCGTGGCTCAGGACCACAGTACCGTGGCTCAGGACCACAGTACCGTGCCTGTGAACCAACTGCTAGGCTCCTGGATCACACTACCAGGCTCTAGGACCACACTACAGTGCCTCGGGTCTATCAGACCCCAGGATCAACTCCCAGGACTACACTGTACCCTGGACCACATACCCCTGGATTATCACACCGTCTGGTGTGTGTGGTACCTTCACTCGTACATGTAGAAAGTATTACTTCCCGATAATTCCTTATAAATCAAAATGCGTAATTTAATTGCAAGTCTTTAATGGCAAGATGTATATATGAGTAATTGAGGCAGTCTTGGATCAGTGGTGTGTGTATTTGAGGCAGTCTTGGATCAGTGGTGTGTGTATTTGAGGCAGTCTTGGATCAGTGGTGTGTGTATTTGAGGCAGTCTTGGATCAGTGGTGTGTGTATTTGAGGCAGTCTTGGATCAGTGGTGTGTGTATTTGAGGCAGTCTTGGATCAGTGGTGTGTGTATTTGAGGCAGTCTTGGATCAGTGGTGTGTGTATTTGAGGCAGTCTTGGATCAGTGGTGTGTGTATTTGAGGCAGTCTTGGATCAGTGGTGTGTGTATTTGAGGCAGTCTTGGATCAGTGGTGTGTGTATTTGAGGCAGTCTTGGATCAGTGGTGTGTGTATTTGAGGCAGTCTTGGATCAGTGGTGTGTGTATTTGAGGCAGTCTTGGATCAGTAGTGTGTGTATTTGAGGCAGTCTTGGATCAGTGGTGTGTGTATTTGAGGCAGTCTTGGATCAGTAGTGTGTGTATTTGAGGCAGTCTTGGATCAGTGGTGTGTGTATTTGAGGCAGTCTTGGATCAGTGGTGTGTGTATTTGAGGCAGTCTTGGATCAGTGGTGTGTGTATTTGAGGCAGTCTTGGATCAGTGGTGTGTGTATTTGAGGCAGTCTTGGATCAGTAGTGTGTGTATTTGAGGCAGTCTTGGATCAGTGGTGTGTGTATTTGAGGCAGTCTTGGATCAGTAGTGTGTGTATTTGAGGCAGTCTTGGATCAGTGGTGTGTATATTTCAAACAGCGTTACCTGTAAACCTCATGGATGTTTTCAGGGATCAACACCCCGGAACAAGGCCTCCTAGTGGATCAAAGCCTGATCAACCAGGCTCTTCCTGCTAGCTTCACGCAGTCCGATGTACAAACCACAGCCCGGCTGATCAGGAACTAGGGGTGTGTTGGTAATCCCCCTTAAGTATTGACGGGAGGCTGCTCAAACAGTCTTGGTCTCCTCTCACTTATTGTGTTATCTCTTCTTGCACTCACGGCACCCCTGCTTTTCATTGGGGTATTTCGCACCGTCTGCCGAGCCACTTAGTTTCGTAGGGAGTGATTTCTGTGTACAGATTCTGGAACAGTCCCTTCAAAAAATTTCCAAGTGTAAATTACGATACATCTTTCTCGCCTGTGTTGCAGGGAGTACAGGTCGAGGGACCTCAAACGTACTCAGTAATTTAGGTGATTGACTGAATTTATATGTGGAGTGAAGGTTCTTTATATATTCTGTAGATCTACGTTTTCGCCTGTCTTTAAAGGGGCTGGTAGTGTAGAGCAAAGTTCCAGCTTAGAGAGAACAGGTGATTTAAAGCAGATCATCACTGTTTTGGTATTTCTTGTTTTGAAGGTTCTCATTATCCATTATGTCATTTTCGTCTCAGTTATGAAAGTGAGATCTCCCAAAATTATCACTTACAAGTCCTGCACACTAGTTTTTCGCTCTATTGTTTTATACTTCTTTCTAGCTTTTATTTCCTCTTTTTTTCCATAACGGACTAACTAAAATTTGTCCTCACTGAACATCATATTGTTCTCAGGTGCCAATGGAAAGACTTGGTTTACATCTGTCTAGCAGTGACTTTAATGGACGCCACTCTCACACAGTTTCTAGTATCGTCTGCAGTGGATAATGTACTGCTGTGATTTACGTCCATATATGTGTTGGATATCAGGACGAGGAAACGGATGAAGGTCAATACTGTGTCTTGGAGAACAGAACTTTTCACTGTGGCAGCCTCCACTGGAACTTTGTTTAGTATTACTTTACGTTGTTTTTGTTAGACATTAAAAATAATGTGCCTACTTTTCCAGTTATTCATTTTCACACACATTTAGTTTGTTGTTACACAACGATCGCACATGTTGAAGGTTTGGGCAAAATTTATTTTTTTCCAGGTTATCCTATACCCGTGAATAGCTGCGGGAAGCAGGAGCTACCTGATCTAAACTCTACCTTCCCTGGGATGTTCAGTCGCTGTAAATTCATTTGGTTAGCGATCTTACTTTTTAAAACTCTCAGATGTCAAACATAACACAGACAGAGGTACAGACGTCAAACATAACACAGACAGAGGTACAGACGTCAAACGTAACACAGACAGAGGTACAGACGTCAAACATAACACAGACAGAGGCACAGACAGTCATCCTCGGTTTGAACTTCAGTTAAAGACTAGACAATAATGTTTATAAAAATATATATATAATGAACGAGAGTTGTGTTAAGACATGAAGAAGAGGGATGTGGAGATGGTGAAGAGGGATGTGGAGATGGTGAAGAGGGATGTGGAGATGGTGAAGAGGGATGTGGAGATGGTGAAGAGGGATGTGGAGATGGTGAAGAGGGATGTGCAGATGGTGAAGAGGGATGTGCAGATGGTGAAGAGGGATGTGCAGATGGTGAAGAGGGATGTGCAGATGGTGAAGAGGGATGTGCAGATGGTGAAGAGGGATGTGGAGATGGTGAAGAGGGATGTGCAGATGGTGAAGAGGGATGTGGAGATGGTGAAGAGGGATGTGGAGATGGTGAAGAGGGATGTGGAGATGGTGAAGAGGGATGTGGAGATGGTGAAGAGGGATGTGCAGATGGTGAAGAAAGATGTGGAGATGGTGAAGAGGGATGTGGAGATGGTGAAGAGGGATGTGGAGATGGTGAAGAGGGATGTGGAGATGGTGAAGAGGGATGTGGAGATGGTGAAGAGGGATGTGGAGATGGTGAAGAGGGATGTGCAGATGGTGAAGAGGGATGTGCAGATGGTGAAGAGGGATGTGCAGATGGTGAAGAGGGATGTGGAGATGGTGAAGAGGGATGTGGAGATGGTGAAGAGGGATGTGGAGATGGTGAAGAGGGATGTAGAGATGGTGAAGAGGGATGTAGAGATGGTGAAGAGGGATGTGCAGATGGTGAAGAGGGATGCGCAGATGGTGAAGAGGGATGTAGAGATGGTGAAGAGGGATGCGCAGATGGTGAAGAGGGATGTAGAGATGGTGAAGAGGGATGTGGAGATGGTGAAAAGGGATGTGGAGATGGTAGAGGGATGCGCAGATGGTGAAGAGGGATGTAGAGATGGTGAAGAGGGATGCGCAGATGGTGAAGAGGGATGTAGAGATGGTGAAGAGGGATGTGGAGATGGTGAAGAGGGATGCGCAGATGGTGAACAGGGATGTAGAGATGGTGAAGTGAGATGTGAAGATGGTGAAGAGGGATGTGGAGATGGTGAAGAGGGATGCGCAGATGGTGAAGAGGGACGTAGAGATGGTGAAGAGGGATGCGCAGATGGTGAAGAGGGATGTAGAGAAGGTGAAGAGGGATGCGCAGATGGTGAAGAGGGATGTGCAGATGGGGAAGAGGGATGTGCAGATGGTGAAGAGGGATGTGGAGATGAAGAGGGATGTGCAGATAGTGAAGAGGGATGTGCAGATGGTGAAGAGGGATGTGGAGATGGTGAAGAGGGATATGCAGGTGGTGAAGGGGGATATGCAGATGGTGAAGAGGGATGTGCAGATGGTGAAGAGGGATGTAGAGATGGTGAAGAGGGATGTGCAGATGGTGAAGAGGGATGTGGAGATGGTGAAGAGGGATGTGAAGATGGTGAAGAGGGATGTGGAGATGGTGAAGAGGGATGTGGAGATGGTGAAGAGGGATGTGGAGATGGTGAAAAGGGATGTGCAGGTGGTGAAAAGGGATATGCAGATGGTGAAGAGGAATGTGCAGAAGGTGAAGAGGGATGTGCAGAAGGTGAAGAGGGATGTGGAGATGGTGAAGAGGGATGTGGAGATGGTGAAGAGGGATGTGGAGATAGTGAAGAGGGATGCGGAGATGGTGAACAGGGATGTGGAGATGGTGAAGAGGGATGCGCAGATGGTGAAGAGGGATGTAGAGATGGTGAAGAAGGATGCGCAGATGGTGAAGAGGGATATGCAGATGGGGAAAAGGGATGTGCAGATGGTGAAGAGGGATGTGGAGATGAAGAGGGATGTGCAGATAGTGAAGAGGGATGTGTAGATGGTGAAGAGGGATGTGGAGATGGTGAAGAGGGATGTGCAGGTTGTGAAGAGGGATATGCAGATGGTGAAGAGGGATGTCCAGATGGTGAAGAGGGATGTGGAGATGGTGAAGAGGGATGTGGAGATGGTGAAAAGGAATTTTGAGATGGTGAAGAGGGATGTGGAGATGGTGAAAAGGTATGTGGAGATATGGAAGAGGGATGTGGAGACGGTGAAGAGGGAGGTGGAGATGGGGAAGAGGGATGTAGAGATGGGGAAGAGGGATGTGGAGATGGTGAAGAGGGATGTGAAGATCGGGAAGAGGGATGTGGAGATGGAGAAGAGGGATGCGGAGATGTGGAAGAGGGATGTGGAGATGGGGAAGAGGGATGTGGAGATGAGGAAGAGGGATGTGGAGATGGAGAAGAGGGAGGTGGACATGGGAAAGAGGGATGTGGAGATGGGGAAGAGGGATGTGGAGATGGCGAAGAGGGATGTGGAGATGGGGAAGAGGGATGTGGAGATGGAGAAGAGGGAGGTGGACATGGGAAAGAGGGATGTGGAGATGGGGAAGAGGGATGTGGAGATGGAGAAGAGGGATGTCGAGATGGGAAAGAAGGGTGTGGAAATGAGAAAGAGGGATGTGGAGATGGGGAAGAGAGATGTGGAGATGGAGAAGAAGGATGTGGAGATGGAGAAGAAAGATGTGGAGATGGTGAACAGGGATGTGTAGAGGTAGAAGAGGGATGTGGAGATGGTGAAGAAAGATGTGGAGATGGTGAAGAGGGATGTGGAGATGGAGAAGAGGGATGTGGAGATGAGGAAGAGGGATGTGGAGATGGAGAAGAAAGATGTGGAGATGGCGAAGAGGGATGTATAGATGGAGAAGAGGGATGTGGAGATGGGGAAGAGGGATGTGAAGATGGTGAAGAGGGATGTGGAGATGGAGAAGAGGGATGTGGAGATGGGGAAGAGGGATGTGGAGATGGAGAAGAGGGATGTGGAGATGGGGAAGAAGGATGTGGAGGTGAGGAAGAGGGATGTGCAGATGGGGAAGAGGGATGTGGAGATGGGGAAGAAGGATGTGGAGATGGGATAGAAGGATGTGGAGATGAGGAATAGGGATGTGGAGATGAGGAAGAGGGATGTGGAGATGGAGAAGAGGGATGTGGAGATGAGGAAGAGGGATGTGGAGATCAGGAAGAGGGATGTGGAGATGGGGAAGAAGGATGTGGACATGGGAAAGAGGGATGTGGAGATGAGGAAGAGTGATGTGGAGATGGAGAAGAGGGATGTGGAGATGGAGAAGAGGGATGTGGAGATGGAAACGAGGGATGTGGAGATTTGGAAGAGGGATGTGGAGATGGGGAAGAGGGATGTGGAGATGGAGAAGAGGGATGTGGAGATGGGAAAGAGGGATGTGGAGATGGAAAAGAGGGATGTCTAGATGAGGAAGAGGGATGTGGAGATTGGGAAGAATGATGTGATGGGGAAGAGGGATGTGGAGATGGGGAAGAGGGATGTGGAGATGGGAAAGAGGGAGGTGGAGATGGGGAGAGGAATGTGGAGATGGGAAAGAGATAGGTGGAGATGGGAAAGAGGGATGTGGAGATGAGGAAGAGGGATGTGGAGATGGAGAAGAGGGATGTGGAGATGGAGAAGAGGGATGTGGAGATGGGGAAGAGGGATGTGGAGATGAGGAAGAGGGATGTGGAGATGGAGAAGAGGGATGTGGAGATGGAGAAGAAGGATGTGGAGATGGGAAAGAGGGATGTAGAGATGGAGAAGAAGGATGTGGAGATGGGAAAGAGGGATGTAGAGATGGAGAAGAGGGATGTGGAGATGAAGAGGGATGTGGAGACGGGGAAGAAGGATGTGGAGATGGAGAAGAGGGATGTGGAGATGGGGAAGAGGAATGTGGAGATGGGGAAGAGGGATGTGGAGATAGAGAAGACGGATGTGGAGATGTAGAAGAGGGATGTGGAGATCAGGAAGAGGGATGTGGAGATGGGGAAGAGAGATGTGGAGATGGAGACGAGGGATGTGGAGATTTGGAAGAGGGATGTGGAGATGGGGAAGAGGGATGTGGAGATGGAGAAGAGGGATGTGGAGATGGAGAAGAGGGATGTGGAGATGAGGAAGAGGGATGTCGAGATGGAGAAGAGGGATGTGGAGATGAGGAAGAGGGATGTGGAGATCAGGAAGAGGGATGTGGAGATAAGGAAGAGGGATGTGGAGTTGTGGAAGAGGGATGTGGAGATGAGGAAGAGGGGTGTGGAGATAGGGAAGAGGGATGTGGAGATGGAGAAGAGGGATGTGGAGATGGGGAAGAGGGATGTGGAGATGGAGAAGAGGGATGTGGAGATGGGAAAGAAGGGTGTGGAGGTGAGGAAGAGGGATGTGGGGATGGGGAAGAGGGATGTGGAGATGGGGAAGAAGGATGTGGAGGTGAGGAAGAGGGATGTGGAGATGGGGAAGAGGGATGTGGAGATGGGGAAGAAGGATGTGGAGATGGGATAGAAGGATGTGGAGATGAGGAAGAGGGATGTGGAGATGAGGAAGAGGGATGTCGAGATGGAGAAGAGGGATGTGGAGATGAGGAAGAGGGATGTGGAGATCAGGAAGAGAGATGTGGAGATGGGGAAGAAGGATATGGAGATGGGAAAGAGGGATGTGGAGATGAGGAAGAGTGATGTGGAGATGGAGAAGAGGGATGTGGAGATGGAGACGAGGGATGTGGAGATTTGGAAGAGGGATGTGGAGATGGGGAAGAGGGATGTGGAGATGGAGAAGAGGGATGTGGAGATGGGGAAGAGGGATGTGGAGATGGAGAAGAGGGATGTGGAGATGAGGAAGAGGGATGTGGAGATAGGGCAGAGGGATGTGGAGATGAGGAAGAGGGATGTGGAGATGGAGAAGAGGGATATGGAGATGGAAAAGAGGGATGTGGAGATGGAGAAGAGGGATGTGGAGATGAGGAAGAGGGATGTGGAGATTGGGAAGAATGATGTGATGGGGAAGAGGGATGTGGAGATGGGGAAGAGGGATGTGGAGATGGGAAAGAGGGAGGTGGAGATGGGGAGAGGGATATGGAGATGGGAAAGAGATAGGTGGAGATATGAAAGAGGGATGTGGAGATGAGGAAGAGGGATGTGGAGATGGAGAAGAGGGATGTGGAGATGGAGAAGAGGGATGTGGAGATGGGGAAGAGGGATGTGGAGATGAGGAAGAGGGATGTGGAGATGGAGAAGAGGGATGTGGAGATGGAGAAGAAGGATGTGGAGGTGGGAAAGAGGGATGTGGAGATGGAGAAGAGGGATGTGGAGATGAAGAGGGATGTGGAGATGGGGAAGAAGGATGTGGAGATGGAGAAGAGGGATGTGGAGATGGAGAAGACGGATGTGGAGATGTAGAAGAGGGATGTGGAGTTCAGGAAGAGGGATGTGGAGATGGGGAAGAAGGATGTGGAGATGGGAAAGAGGGATGTGGAGATGGAGACGAGGGATGTGGAGATCTGGAAGAGGGATGTGGAGATGAGGAAGAGGGATGTGGAGATGGGGCAGAGGGATGTGGAGATGAGGAAGAATGATGTGGAGATGGAGAAGAGGGATGTGGAGATGGAGAAGAGGGATGTGGAGATGGAGAAGAGGGATGTGGAGATGAGGAAGAGGGATGTGGAGATTGGGAAGGATGATATAATGGGGAAGAGGGATGTGGAGATGGGGAAGAGGGATGTGGAGATGGGAAAGAGGGAGGTGGAGATGGGGAGAGGAATGTGGAGATGGGAAAGAGATAGGTGGAGATGGGAAAGAGGGATGTGGAGATGAGGAAGAGGGATGTGGAGATGGAGAAAAGGGATGTGGAGATGGAGAAGAGGGATGTGGAGATGGGGAAGAGGGATGTGGAGATGAGGAAGAGGGATGTGGAGATGGAGAAGAGGGATGTGGAGATGGAGAAGAAGGATGTGGAGATGGGAAAGAGGGATGTGGAGATGGAGAAGAGGGGTGTGGAGATGGGGACGAGGGATGTGGAGATGGAGAAGAGGGATGTGGAGATGAAGAGGGATGTGGAGACGGGGAAGAAGGATGTGGAGATGGAGAAGAGAGATGTGGAGATGGGGAAGAGGAATGTGGAGATGGAGAAGAGGGATGTGGAGATGGAGAAGAGGGATGTGGAGATGTGGAAGAGGGATGTGGAGATCAGGAAGAGGGATGTGGAGATGGAGAAGAGGGATGTGGAGATGGGGAAGAGGGATGTGGAGATGGAGAAGAGGGATGTGGAGATTTGGAAGAGGGATGTGGAGATGGGGAAGAGGGATGTGGAGATGGAGAAGAGGGATGTGGAGATGGAGAAGAGGGATGTGGAGATGAGGAAGAGGGATGTCGAGATGGAGAAGAGGGATGTGGAGATGAGGAAGAGGGATGTGGAGATCAGGAAGAGGGATGTGGAGATAAGGAAGAGGGATGTGGAGTTGTGGAAGAGGAATGTGGAGATGAGGAAGAGGGGTGTGGAGATAGGGAAGAGGGATGTGGAGATGGAGAAGAGGGATGTGGAGATGGGGAAGAGGGATGTGGAGATGGAGAAGAGGGATGTGGAGATGGGAAAGAAGGGTGTAGAGGTGAGGAAGAGGGATGTGGGGATGGGGAAGAGGGATGTGGAGATGGGGAAGAAGGATGTGGAGGTGAGGAAGAGGGATGTGGAGATGGGGAAGAGGGATGTGGAGATGGGGAAGAAGGATGTGGAGATGGGATAGAAGGATGTGGAGATGAGGAAGAGGGATGTGGAGATGAGGAAGAGGGATGTCGAGATGGAGAAGAGGGATGTGGAGATGAGGAAGAGGGATGTGGAGATCAGGAAGAGGGATGTGGAGATGGGGAAGAAGGATATGGAGATGGGAAAGAGGGATGTGGAGATGAGGAAGAGTGATGTGGAGATGGAGAAGAGGGATGTGGAGATGGAGACGAGGGATGTGGAGATTTGGAAGAGGGATGTGGAGATGGGGAAGAGGGATGTGGAGATGGAGAAGAGGGATGTGGAGATGGGGAAGAGGGATGTGGAGATGGAGAAGAGGGATGTGGAGATGAGGAAGAGGGATGTGGAGATGGGGCAGAGGGATGTGGAGATGAGGAAGAGGGATGTGGAGATGGAGAAGAGGGATGTGGAGATGAGGAAGAGGGATGTGGAGATGGAAAAGAGGGATGTGGAGATGGAGAAGAGGGATGTGGAGATGAGGAAGAGGGATGTGGAGATTGGGAAGAATGATGTGATGGGGAAGAGGGATGTGGAGATGGGGAAGAGGGATGTGGAGATGGGAAAGAGGGAGGTGGAGATGGGGAGAGGGATATGGAGATGGGAAAGAGATAGGTGGAGATATGAAAGAGGGATGTGGAGATGAGGAAGAGGGATGTGGAGATGGAGAAGAGGGATGTGGAGATGGAGAAGAGGGATGTGGAGATGGGGAAGAGGGATGTGGAGATGAGGAAAATGTGGGATGTGGAGATGGGGAAGAGGGATGTGGAGATGGGGAAGAGGGATGTGGAGATGGGAAAGAGGGAGGTGGAGATGGAGAAGAGGGATGTGGAGATGAAGTTGGATGTGGAGATGGGGAAGAAGGATGTGGAGATGGAGAAGAGGGATGTGGAGATGGAGAAGACGGATGTGGAGATGTAGAAGAGGGATGTGGAGTTCAGGAAGAGGGATGTGGAGATGGGGAAGAAGGATGTGGAGATGGGAAAGAGGGATGTGGAGATGGAGACGAGGGATGTGGAGATCTGGAAGAGGGATGTGGAGATGGGGAAGAGTGATGTGGAGATGGAGAAGAGGGATATGGAGATGGAGACGAGGGATGTGGAGATTTGGAAGAGGGATGTGGAGATGGGGAAGAGGGATGTGGAGATAGGGAAGAGGGATGTGGAGATGGGGAAGAGGGATGTGGAGATAGGGAAGAGGGATGTGGAGATGAGGAAGAGGGATGTAGAGATGGGGAAGAGGAATGTGGAGGTGAGGAAGAGGGATGTGGAGGTGAGGAAGAGAGGATGTGGTATGGGGAGTGGGAGGGAAGATTAAAGCCTCCACCCACTAATCCTACCTATCTTTTGCCCTTCCCTCCTCCTCCCCTCCCCCTCTCTCTCTCTCTCTCTCTCTCTCTCTGTTCCCTTTCCTTTCCTTCCTCCCTTCTTTCACTTCCTCCCCTTTCCTCCCACACCTCTCAAGTACTCCCTCACAACTCACTCTTTATAAACACAGACTCGCCACTAACACTTTAGTGAGAGCTCCCGTGTAGAGTGTTACACGGGTCGTCCCGTGTAGAGTGTTACACGGGTCGTCCCGTGTAGAGTGTTACACTGGTCGTCCCGTGTAGAGTGTTACACTGGTCGTCCCGTGTAGAGTGTTACACGGGTCGTCCCGTGTAGAGTGTTACACGGGTCGTCCCGTGTAGAGTGTTACACTGGTCGTCCCGTGTAGAGTGTTACACTGGTCGTCCCGTGTAGAGTGTTACACGGGTCGTCCCGTGTAGAGTGTTACACTGGTCGTCCCGTGTAGAGTGTTACACGGGTCGTCCCGTGTAGAGTGTTACACGGGTCGTCCCGTGTAGAGTGTTACACGGGTCGTTCCGTGTAGAGTGTTACACGGGTCGTCCCGTGTAGAGTGTTACACGGGTCGTCCCGTGTAGAGTGTTACACGGTTCGTCCCGTGTAGAGTGTTACACGGGTCGTCCCGTCTAGAGTGTTACACGGGTCGTCCCGTGTAGAGTGTTACACGGGTCGTTCCGTGTAGAGTGTTACACGGGTCGTCCCGTGTAGAGTGTTACACGGGTCGTCCCGTGTAGAGTGTTACACGGTTCGTCCCGTGTAGAGTGTTACACGGGTCGTCCCGTCTAGAGTGTTACACGGGTCGTCCCGTGTAGAGTCTGACACGGGTCGTCCCGTGTAGAGTCTGACACGGGTCGTCCCGTATAAAGTGTGACACGGGTCGTCCCGTGTAGAGTCAGACACGGGTTGTCCCGTATGAAGTGTGACACAGGTCGTCCCATGTAGAGTGTGACACGGGTCGTCCCGTGTTGAGTGAGACACGGTTCGTCCCGTGTAGAGTGTTACACGGGTCGTCCCATGTAGAGTGTTACACGGGTCCTCCTGTGTAGAGTATTACACGGGTCGTCCCTTGTAGAGTCTGACACGGGTCCTCCCGTATAAAGTCTGACACGGGTCGTCCCGTGTAGAGTCTGACACGGGTTGTCCCGTGTTGAGTGAGACACGGGTCGTCCCGTGTAGAGTGTGACACAGGTCGTCCCGTGTAGAGTGTGACACAGGGCGTCCCATGTAGAGTGTGACACGGGTCGTCCCATGTAGAGTGTGACACGGGTCGTCCCGTGTAGAGTGTGACACGGGTCGTCCCGTGTAGAGTGTGACACGGGGCGTCCCATGTACAATGTGATAAGTGGCGTCCCATGTAGTGTGACACGGGGCGTCCCATGTAGTGTGTGACACGGGTCGTCCTATGTAGAGTGTGGCACGGGGCGTCCCATGTAGTGTGACACGGGGCGTCCCATGTAGTGTGACACGGGGCATCCCATGTAGAGTGTGACACGGGGCATCCCATGTATAGTGTGACACGGGGCGTTCCATGTAGAATGTGACACGGGGCGTCCCATGTGGAGTGTGACAAGGGGCGTCCCATGTAGTGTGACACGGGGCGTCCTATGTAGAGTGTGACACGGGGCGTCCCATGTAGAGTGTCACACGGGTCGTCCTATGTAGAGTGTGACACGGGGCGTCCCCATATAGTGTGACACGGGGCGTCCCATGTAGAGTGTGACACGGGGCGTCCTATATAGAGTGTGACAAGGGGCGTCCCATGTAGAGTGTGACACGGGTCGTCCTATGTAGAGTGTGACACGGGGCGTGACATATAGAGTGTGACACAGGGCGTCCCATGTAGTGTGACACGGGGCGTCCCATATAGTGTGATACGGGGCCTCCATGTAGTGTGACACGGTGCGTCCCATGTTGTGTGACATGGGGCGTTCATGTAGTGTGACACCGGCCGTCCCATGTATTGTGACACGGGACTTCCCATGTATTTTGACAGGGCATCCCATATATTGTAACACAGGACGTCTCATGTAGTGTGACACGGGGCGTCCTATATATTGACACGGCGTCCCATGTAGTGTGACACGAAGCGTACCATGTAGTGCAACACGGGGCGTCCCATGTATTGTGACACAGGGTGTCCCATGTATATCGTAGGTGTTCTTAAAAGGAGATATCGAGGGTTGAAGGTAGACGCACTTGTTGGATGGTAACGATATATTGTCAGACTGTGATGATGGGAGATGGAGCCCAGCCTCAGCCTGTCCTAGCCTGTGTCTAACGCCGACTGAGGAGGAGGCAGAGGTACGAACGTACACATGCGCATCCAGTGACGTCACACAAACAGTCACAGGCCTAGGGATCTCCTATTTAAAGCACATGGATGATACTGCTATACTATACAACACAGGGATCAGCAACTATGCTGACATGTATTGTGACACAGGGCGTCCCATGTAGTGTGACACGGGGCGTCCCATGTAGTGTGACACGGGGCGTCCTATGTAGTGTGACACAGCGTCCCATGTATTGTGACACAGGGCGTCTCATGTAGTGTGACACGGGGCGTCCCATGTAGTGTGACACGGGGCGTCCCATGTAGTGTGACACGGGGCGTCCTATGTAGTGTGACACAGCGTCCCATGTATTGTGACACAGGGCGTCTCATGTAGTGTGACACGGGGCGTCCCATGTAGTGTGACACGGGGCGTCCCATGTAGTGTGACACGGGGCGTCCTATGTAGTGTGACACAGCGTCCCATGTATTGTGACACAGGGCGTCTCATGTAGTGTGACACGGGGCGTCCCATGTAGTGTGACACGGGGCGTCTCATGTAGTGTGACACGGGGCGTCCTATGTAGTGTGACACAGCGTCCCATGTATTGTGACACAGGGCGTCTCATGTAGTGTGACACGGGGCGTCCCATGTAGTGTGACACGGGGCGTCCTATGTAGTGTGACACAGCGTCCCATGTATTGTGACACAGGGCGTCTCATGTAGTGTGACACGGGGCGTCTCATGTAGTGTGACACGGGGCGTCTCATGTAGTGTGACACGGGGCGTCCTATGTAGTGTGACACAGCGTCCCATGTATTGTGACACAGGGCGTCTCATGTAGTGTGACACGGGGCGTCTCATGTAGTGTGACACGGGGCGTCCCATGTAGTGTGACACGGGGCGTCCTATGTAGTGTGACACAGCGTCCCATGTATTGTGACACAGGGCGTCTCATGTAGTGTGACACGGCGTCCTATGTAGTGTGACACAGCGTCCCATGTATTGTGACACAGGGGGTCCCATGTATTGTGACACAGGACGTCTCATGTAGTGTGGCACGGCGTCCCATGTATTGTGAAACTGGGCGTCCCATGTATTGTGACACTGGGCGCCCCATGTAGTGTGACACGGGGCGTCCCATGGAGTATGACACTGGGCGTCCCATGTAGTGTGACACAGGGCTTCCCATGTAGTTTGACACAGGGCGTCCCATGTAGTGTGACACTGGGCATCCCATGTAGTGTGACACGGGGCGTCCCCTTTAGTGTGACACGGGGCGTCCCATGTGTTGTGACAGGGCGTCCCATGTAGTGTGACACAGGGCGTCCCTTGTAGTGTGACACGGGGCGTCCCATGTAGTGTGACACTGGGCGTCCCATGTATTGTGACACGGCGTCCCATGTAGTGTGACACGGGGCGTACCATGTAGAGTGTGACACGTTGCATCCCATATACTGTGACACGTTGCGTCCCATGTACTGTGACACAGGGCGTCCCATGTATTGTGACACAAAGCGTCCCATGTAGTGTGAAACGGGGCGTCCTATCTAGTGTGACACGGGGCGTCCTATGTAGTGTGACACGGGGCGTCCCATGTAGTGTGACACGGGGCGTCCCATCTAGTGTGACACGGGGCGACCCATGTATTGTGACACGGCGTCCCATGTAGTGTGACACGGGGCGTACCATGTTGAGTGTGACACGTTGCGTCCCATTTATTGTGACACAGGGCGTCCCATGTATTGTGACACAAAGCGTCCCATGTAGTGTGACACGGGGCGTCCCATGTAGTCTTTCACAGGGCTTCCCATGTAGTGTGACACGGCGTTTCATGTAATGTGACACAGGGCGTCCCATGTAGTGTGACACAGGGCGTCCCATGTACTGTGACACAGGCCGTCCCATGTAATGGGACACAGGGCGTTTCATGTAGTGTGACACAGAGCGTCCCATGTAGTGTGACACAGGGCGTCCCATGTATTGTGACACGGGGCGTTCCATATAGTGTGACACGGGGGTCCCATATAATGTGACACGGCGTTCCATGTAATGTGACACAGGGCGTCCCATGTAGTGTGGCACAGGGCGTCCCATGTAGCGTGACGGCGTCCCATGTAATGGGACACAGGGCCTTTCATGTAGTGTGACACAGGGCGTCCCATGTAGTGTGACACAGGGCGTCCCATGTAGTGTGACACGGGGCGTCCCATGTATTGTGACACGGAGCGTTCCATTTAGTGTGACACGGGGCGTCCCATGTAGTGTGACAAGGGCGTCCCATGTATTGTGACGCAGGGCGTCCCATGTATTGTGACACGGCGTCCCATATAGTGTGACAAGGGGCGTCCTATGTAGTGTGATACGGGGCGTCCCATGTATTGTGACACAGGGCGTCCCATGTAGTGTGACACGGGGCGTCCCATGTAGAGTGACACGGGGCGTCCCATGTAGAGTGTAACGCGGGGCATCCCATGTATTGTGACACAGGGCTTCCCATGTATTGTGACACAGGGCTTCCCATGTAGTGTGAGACGGGACGTCCCATGTAGAGTGTGACACGGGGCATCCCAAGTAGTGTGACACGGGGCGTCCCATGTATTGTGGCACAGGGCGTCCCATGTAATGTGACACAGGGCGTCCCATGTAGTGTGATACAGGGCGTCCCATGTAGTGTGACACGGGGCGTCCCATGTAGTGTTTCACGGGGCGTCCCATGTAGTGTAACGCAAGGCGTCTCATGTAGCGTCACACGGCGTCCCATGTAGTGTGACACGGGGCGTCCCATTTAGTGTGATACTGGGCGTCCCATGTAGTGTGACTCGGGGCGTCTCATGTAATGTGACACAGGGCATCCCATGTTGTGTGACACAGAACGTCCCATGTAGTGTGACACAGGTGAGTGACACGGGCGTGTCACTCACCTGTGTCACAGTAGTTAGGAAGTGGAACCACCTGGATGGGGAGGCTGCGAGTGGCAGTTAGTTGCACAGTTTTATGACTAAGTACGACAGTCCCCATTACAGCAGGAATTTAGAGTGGCCATCGTGAATATATGATAGGCGGGACCAGGAGCTGTGACTCGACCCCTGCAACCCACATCTAGTCTAATAATTTCATACACACACAGACCCCTGGCTGTCTTCAAGAAGGCGCTGGACAGCCACCTGAAGTCAGTACCTGACCAACCAGGCTGTGGTTCGTACGTCAGCTTGCGTGCGGCCAGCGGTAACAGCCTGGTTGATCAGACCCTGATCCACCATGAGGCCTGGTCTCAGACTGCTGCTGCTGCTACTGCTACTGCTGCTACTCCTGCTGCTACTGCTACTGCTGCTACTCCTGCTCCTGCTGCTACTGCTGCTACTGCTGCTACTCCTGCTGCTGCTGCTACTCCTGCTACTGCTGCTACTCCTGCTGCTACTGCTACTGCTGCTACTCCTGCTACTGCTGCTACTCCTGCTACTGCTGCTACTCCTGCTGCTACTGCTACTGCTGCTACTCCTGCTACTGCTGCTACTAGTCCTGCTGCTGCTGCTTCTGCTACTGCTGCTGCTACTCCTGCTGCTGCTTGTCCTGTTGGTGCTACTCCTGCTGCTGCTGCTACAACTCCTCCTCCTGCTGTTACTACTACTCCTGCTCCTGCTGCTGCTGCTGCTACAGCTCCTCCTTCTCCTGCTACTACTACTCCTGCTGCTGCTGCTACGACTCCTCCTGCTGCTACTGCTACTGCTGCTACTGCTGCTACTCCTGCTGCTGCTGCTACTGCTACTGCTGCTACTCCTGCTGCTGCTGCTACTGCTACTGCTGCTACTCCTGCTGCTGCTGCTACTCCTGCTACTCCTGCTGCTACTGCTACTGCTGCTACTGCTGCTACTCCTGCTGCTGCTACTGCTGCTACTCCTGCTGCTGCTGCTACTGCTACTGCTGCTACTCCTGCTGCTGCTGCTACTACTGCTCTTTCTCCTGCTCCTGCTGCTCTGCTGTGCTATGTGCCTTGCTTTCTCTTTTGCTGCACTGCTGCTACTGCTACTACTCCATAGCAGCGCTGCCTGCTGCTCCTTAGCAGCAACACGGCTGCTGCTTAACATCATCGCCAGCAACACTTGCTGCTGCTCTCCAGCTGCTGCTTATGCTCCTGCATGCTGCTCCTGCTACTGTTGCTGCTACTGCTCCTGCTGTCCTGCTCTCCTGCCCAACATGCAGCTGCTGCTGCTGCTGCTGCTACTGCTGTTTGTTTGGCTACTGCTCACTGCTGATGTAACATGCTGCTCCTTAACAACCCATATCACTCTTCTCCTGCTGCTCCTTGCAGCATGCTATGCTTACTGCTGCTCATATATCTGCTGCTACTGCTACTGCTGCTGCTGCTGCGAGTCCTGCTGCTGTTGCTACTGCTGCTACTCCTGCTGCTGCTACTGCTACTGCTGCTACTTCTACTGCTGCTACTGCTGCTACTGCTACTGCTGCTACTCCTGCTGCTGCTGCTACTGCTGCTATTCCTGCTGCTGCTGCTACTGCTGCTAGTCCTGCTGCTGCTGCTACTGCTACTGTTGCTACTGCTGCTACTCCTGCTGCTGCTGCTACAGCTACTGCTGCTACTCCTGCTGCTTCTGCTACTGCTACTGCTGCTACTGCTGCTATTCCTGCTGCTGCTGCTACAGCTACTGCTGCTACTCCTGCTGCTGCTTATTTGCTGCTGCTATCACCTGCTCCTGCTGCTCCTGCTGCTGCTGTTGCTCATATATCACCTGCTCCTGCAACATATCATAACAACAAGCTATGCTGCTGCTACTGCTGTTGTTTATTCTGCTGCTACTGCTGCTGTGTGCTGCTGCTCTTCTATAACTTTCTGCTGCTGTATCATGTATATGCTCTTTCTGCTATCACTCTTTCTCCTAACAACCATATGTACTGCTATCTGCTCATAACAACAACAGCTGCTATACTGCTATATCTGCATGTGCTCTGCTACTGCTGCTCATCATGCTGCTGCTGCTCCTGTAGCTGCTCTGCTGCTACTCTGCTGCTGCTGCTGCTGCACCTGCTGCTTTCTGCTGCTGCTGCTGCTGCTGCTGCTGCTGCACAGTTGCTGCTGCTGCTCATAACATGCTGCTGCGCATGTGCTGGGTCATAACAGCAGCAACAACAGCGCAACAACGCTGCTCATAGCAACAACCCAACTGCGGCTGCTGCTGCTCCTTAGCCAGCAGCGCTGCTGCTGCTGCGCTGCTGCTGCTGTTCACTTAGCAGCAGGCTGCGCTGCTCATAACCCAGCCTGCTGCTGCTGCTCCTGCTGCTGCTGCTGCTGCTGCTGCTGCTGCTGCTGCTGCTGCTACTGCTCTGCTGCTTGCTGCTGCTATCACTGCAGCTGCTGCTGCTGCTGTAACATGCTGCTTGCTCTTGCTGCTGCTTGCTGCTGCTGCTCTCTGTAGCCCCATGCTGCTTAACAACATAACATTTGTTCACTTAGCAACAGCAAACATTTGCTGTGCTGCTCATGATGTGTTGCTGCAACATGTGCTGTAGCTGCTGCTGGCTGTGGCAACATCATAACAGCAACAGCTGTGCTGCTGCTGCTGCTGCTCTTGCAGTTTGTCACTGCTGCTGCTTGGCAACTAGCAGTGTCCATCATATGGCCTGCCAGCTGCGCTGCAGCAACAGCAGCCGTTTGTTCCTTAGCCATGTCAGTGCGGTGGCAGCTGCTCGCCAGCAGCGTTTGCTGCAGCAGCAGCAGCAACAGCAGCTGCAACATAGCGCTGCTCATGGCAACGGCGCATGCTGCTGTAGCTGCTGGCTATATCGCGCAGCAGCGGCAGCAGCAACAGTTGTGCCAGCAGCAACAGCATATAACAGCTGCTTGGCAACATCGCCAACAGCAGCAACATCATGCTGCTCATAAGCAGCCTTGCTTATGCAGCACTTAGAACCATCATGTAGCAGCACTTAGCCTTGGCTGCTCGCCAGCAGCAGCAGCAACAGCAGCAGCATGCAGTGCTCATGCAGCAGCAGCTGCTGCTGCAGCAACATCGCAGCAACCCAGCATGCTGTAGCCTGGCAGCTGCTCATGTGGCTGTGCTGCTCATGGCTGCTCATGGCAGCTGCTGCTGCCAGCTTGTTTGCTCATGGCAGCAGCAGCTGCCAGCAACATCATAGCAGCAGCAGCTGCCAGCTTATGTAACAGTATCATAACCTTAGCAGCAGCAGCTCTGCTCCTTGTGCTGCTCCTGTCATACTTATGCAGCAACTGCTGCTGTTTGCTTGCTGCTCCTTAGCAGCAGCAACATGTTGCTGCTGCAAGCTATGGCGCGCTGCTTAACAGCGGCCGGCTGCTCGCCAGCTGGCAGCAGCTGCGCGGCTGCAGCAGCTGCTCATCGCCAGCAGCAGCAGCAGCAGCGGCAGCTGCGGCCGGCGGCCAGCAGCGGCTGCTCGCGGCGGCAGCAGCACTGGCTGTGGCTGTCGCCCGCGGCGGCAGCAGCAGCAACTGACAGCAGCGCTTGCTCGCCAGCCCAGCAGCAGCGCTGCCAGCGGTTGTCGCCAGCAAGCAGCAGCTGCTGTAGCCCAGCAGCAGCAGCTGTGGCAGTGCTCATGCAGCGCTGGCACGGTGCTCATGGCACTACTACTACTCCTGCTGCTACTGCTACGACTCCTCCTCCTCCTGCTACTAATACTCCTGCTGCTACTACTACTCCTGCTGCTGCTGCTGCTACAACTCCTCCTCCTGCTGCTACTACTACTCCTGCTGCTGCTGCTGCTACAACTCCTCCTCCTGCTGCTACTACTACTCCTGCTAATGCTGCTGCTATTCCTGCTACTCCCTTCCCTCACTATCCTGATCCTCTGGGTGGGGTACCATTCAAGGATTCCTCTGATAATCCTGTGTTTCAAGGGAAGGTTTTAATCCGCTCTCCGGGTGCTGATGGGATCTAGATAAAGCTTCCCCTGAAAATAAGCTCAAATAATTAAACAAACAACAGTCTCAGCTCTAACACTGTGGATCTTTCAACAACAGTCTCAGCTCTAACACTGTGGATCTTTCAACAACACTCTCAGCTCTAACACTGTGGATCTTTCAACAACAGTCTCAGCTCTAACACTGGATCTTTCAACAACAATCTCAGCTCTAACACTGGATCTTTCAACAACAGTCTCAGCTCTAACACTGTGGATCTTTCAACAACAGTCTCAGCTCTAACACTGGATCTTTCAACAACAATCTCAGCTCTAACACTGTGGATCTTTCAACAACAGTCTCAGCTCTAACACTGTGGATCTTTCAACAACAGTCTCAGCTCTAACACTGTGGATCTTTCAACAACACTCTCAGCTCTAACACTGTGGATCTTTCAACAACAGTCTCAGCTCTAACACTGTGGATCTTTCAACAACAGTCTCAGCTCTAACACTGTGGATCTTTCAACAACACTCTCAGCTCTAACACTGTGGATCTTTCAACAACAGTCTCAGCTCTAACACTGTGGATCTTTCAACAACAGTCTCAGCTCTAACACTGGATCTTTCAACAACAATCTCAGCTCTAACACTGGATCTTTCAACAACAGTCTCAGCTCTAACACTGTGGATCTTTCAACAACAGTCTCAGCTCTAACACTGGATCTTTCAACAACAATCTCAGCTCTAACACTGTGGATCTTTCAACAACAGTCTCAGCTCTAACACTGTGGATCTTTCAACAACAGTCTCAGCTCTAACACTGTGGATCTTTCAACAACACTCTCAGCTCTAACACTGTGGATCTTTCAACAACAGTCTCAGCTCTAACACTGTGGATCTTTCAACAACAGTCTCAGCTCTAACACTGTGGATCTTTCAACAACAGTCTCAGCTCTAACACTGTGGATCTTTCAACAACACTCTCAGCTCTAACACTGTGGATCTTTCAACAACAGTCTCAGCTCTAACACTGTGGATCTTTCAACAACAGTCTCAGCTCTAACACTGTGGATCTTTCAACAACAGTCTCAGCTCTAACACTGTGGATCTTTCAACAACACTCTCAGCTCTAACACTGTGGATCTTTCAACAACAGTCTCAGCTCTAACACTGTGGATCTTTCAACAACAGTCTCAGCTCTAACACTGTGGATCTTTCAACAACAGTCTCAGCTCTAACACTGTGGATCTTTCAGCAACAGTCTCAGCTCTAACACTGTGGATCTTTCAACAACACTCTCAGCTCTAACACTGTGGATCTTTCAGCAACAGTCTCAGCTCTAACACTGTGGATCTTTCAACAACAGTCTCAGCTCTAACACTGGATCTTTCAACAACAGTCTCAGCTCTAACACTGTGGATCTTTCAACAACAGTCTCAGCTCTAACACTGTGGATCTTTCAACAACAGTCTCAGCTCTAACACTGGATCTTTCAACAACAGTCTCAGCTCTAACACTGTGGATCTTTCAACAACAGTCTCAGCTCTAACACTGGATCTTTCAGCAACAGTCTCAGCTCTAACACTGTGGATCTTTCAGCAACAGTCTCAGCTCTAACACTGTGGATCTTTCAGCAACAGTCTCAGCTCTAACACTGTGGATCTTTCAACAACAGTCTCAGCTCTAACACTGGATCTTTCAACAACAGTCTCAGTTCTAACACTGTGGATCTTTCAACAACAGTCTCAGCTCTAACACTGTGGATCTTTCAACAACAGTCTCAGCTCTAACACTGGATCTTTCAGCAACAGTCTCAGCTCTAACACTGTGGATCTTTCAACAACAGTCTCAGCTCTAACACTGTGGATCTTTCAGCAACAGTCTCAGCTCTAACACTGTGGATCTTTCAACAACACTCTCAGCTCTAACACTGTGGATCTTTCAGCAACAGTCTCAGCTCTAACACTGTGGATCTTTCAACAACAGTCTCAGCTCTAACACTGGATCTTTCAACAACAGTCTCAGCTCTAACACTGTGGATCTTTCAACAACAGTCTCAGCTCTAACACTGTGGATCTTTCAACAACAGTCTCAGCTCTAACACTGGATCTTTCAACAACAGTCTCAGCTCTAACACTGTGGATCTTTCAACAACAGTCTCAGCTCTAACACTGGATCTTTCAGCAACAGTCTCAGCTCTAACACTGTGGATCTTTCAGCAACAGTCTCAGCTCTAACACTGTGGATCTTTCAGCAACAGTCTCAGCTCTAACACTGTGGATCTTTCAACAACAGTCTCAGCTCTAACACTGGATCTTTCAACAACAGTCTCAGTTCTAACACTGTGGATCTTTCAACAACAGTCTCAGCTCTAACACTGTGGATCTTTCAACAACAGTCTCAGCTCTAACACTGGATCTTTCAGCAACAGTCTCAGCTCTAACACTGTGGATCTTTCAACAACAGTCTCAGCTCTAACACTGGATCTTTCAGCAACAGTCTCAGCTCTAACACTGTGGAGCTTTCAACAACAGTCTCAGCTCTAACACTGTGGAGCTTTCAACAAGGTTCTTAAGGCCGTATATCCCACTCTTTGCTTACTAGTTTGTCTTAGTGCTAGTTACTTGTGAGATATTCTAGGTGGCTCTAGTTACTTGTGAGATCTTCTAGGTGGTGCTAGTTACTTGTGAGATCTTCTAGATGGCCCTAGTTACTTGTGAGATCTTCTAGGTGGTGCTAGTTACTTGTGAGATCTTCTAGATGACCCTAGTTACTTGTGAGATCTTCTAGGTGGCTCTAGTTACTTGTGAGATCTTCTAGATGGCCCTAGTTACTTGTGAGATCTTCTAGGTGGTGCTAGTTACTTGTGAGATCTTCTAGATGGCTCTAGTTACTTGTGAGATCTTCTAGGTGGTGCTAGTTACTTGTGAGATCTTCTAGGTGGCGCTAGTTACTTGTGAGATCTTCTAGATGGCCCTAGTTACTTGTGAGATCTTCTAGGTGGTGCTAGTTACTTGTGAGATCTTCTAGATGGCCCTAGTTACTTGTGAGATCTTCTAGGTGGTGCTAGTTACTTGTGAGATCTTCTAGATGGTGCTAGTTTCTCGTGAGATCTTCTAGATGGCTCTAGTTACTTGTGAGATCTTCTGGGTGGTGCTAGTTACTTGTGAGATCTTCTAGGTGGTGCTAGTTACTTGTGAGATCTTCTAGATGGTGCTAGTTTCTCGTGAGATCTTCTAGATGGCTCTAGTTACTTGTGAGATCTTCTAGGTGGTGCTAGTTACTTGTGAGATCTTCTAGATGACCCTAGTTACTTGTGAGATCTTCTAGGTGGTGCTAGTTACTTGTGAGATCTTCTAGATGGCTCTAGTTACTTGTGAGATCTTCTAGGTGGTGCTAGTTACTTGTGAGATCTTCTAGATGGCCCTAGTTACTTGTGAGATCTTCTAGGTGGTGCTAGTTATTTGTGAGATCTTCTAGATGGCTCTAGTTACTTGTGAGATCTTCTAGGTGGTGCTAGTTACTTGTGAGATCTTCTAGATGGCTCTAGTTACTTGTGAGATCTTCTAGGTGGTGCTAGTTACTTGTGAGATCTTCTAGATGACCCTAGTTACTTGTGAGATCTTCTAGGTGGTGCTAGTTACTTGTGAGATCTAGATTCTAGTTATGGCTAGATGGCCCTAGTTACTTGTGAGATCTTCTAGGTGGTGCTAGTTACTTGTGAGATCTTCTAGATGGCTCTAGTTACTTGTGAGATCTTCTAGGTGGTGCTAGTTACTTGTGAGATCTTCTAGGTGGCGCTAGTTACTTGTGAGATCTTCTAGATGGTGCTAGTTACTTGTGAGATCTTCTAGATGGCTCTGGTTACTTGTGAGATCTTCTAGGTGGTGCTAGTTACTTGTGAGATCTTCTAGGTGGTGCTAGTTACTTGTGAGATCTTCTAGGTGGTGCTAGTTACTTGTGAGATCTTCTAGATGGCCCTAGTTACTTGTGAGATCTTCTAGGTGGTGCTAGTTACTTGTGAGATCTTCTAGATGGTGCTAGTTTCTCGTGAGATCTTCTAGATGGCTCTAGTTACTTGTGAGATCTTCTAGGTGGTGCTAGTTACTTGTGAGATCTTCTAGATGGCTCTAGTTACTTGTGAGATCTTCTAGATGGTGCTAGTTACTTGTGAGATCTTCTAGATGGCTCTAGTTACTTGTGAGATCTTCTAGGTGGTGCTAGTTACTTGTGAGATCTTCTAGATGGCCCTAGTTACTTGTGAGATCTTCTAGGTGGTGCTAGTTACTTGTGAGATCTTCTAGATGGCTCTAGTTACTTGTGAGATCTTCTAGGTGGTGATAGTTACTTGTGAGATCTTCTAGATGGCTCTAGTTACTTGTGAGATCTTCTAGGTGGTGCTAGTTACTTGTGAGATCTTCTAGATGGCTCTAGTTACTTGTGAGATCTTCTAGGTGGTGCTAGTTACTTGTGAGATCTTCTAGGTGGCGCTAGTTACTTGTGAGATCTTCTAGTTGGCCCTAGTTACTTGTGAGATCTTCTAGGTGGTGCTAGTTATTTGTGAGATCTTCTAGATGGCTCTAGTTAGTTGTGAGATCTTCTAGGTGGTGCTAGTTACTTGTGAGATCTTCTAGATGGCTCTAGTTAGTTGTGAGATCTTCTAGGTGGTGCTAGTTACTTGTGAGATCTTCTAGATGGCTCTAGTTACTTGTGAGATCTTCTAGATGGTGCTAGTTACTTGTGAGATCTTCTAGATGGTGCTAGTTACTTGTGAGATCTTCTAGGTGGCGCTAGTTACTTGTGAGATCTTCTAGATGGTGCTAGTTACTTGTGAGATCTTCTAGATGGTGCTAGTTACTTGTGAGATCTTCTAGATGGCTCTAGTTACTTGTGAGATCTTCTAGATGGTGCTAGATACTTGTGAGATCTTCTAGATGGTGCTAGATGGGTGAGAGATCTTCTAGATGGTGCTAGTTACTTGTGAGATCTTCTAGGTGGCACTAGTTACTTGTGAGATCTTCTAGATGGCTCTAGTTACTTGTGAGATCTTCTAGATGGCCCTAGTTACTTAGGAGATCTTCTAGGTGGTGCTAGTTACTTGTGAGATCTTCTAGATGGCTCTAACTACTTGTGAGATCTTCTAGGTGGTACTTGTTACTTGTGAGATCTTCTAGATGGTGCTAGTTACTTGTGAGATCTTCTAGATGGTGCTAATTACTTGTGAGATCTTCTAGGTGGTGCTAATTACTTGTGAGATCTTCTAGATGGTGCTAGTTACTTGTGAGATCTTCTAGATGGTACTTGTTACTTGTGAGGTCTTCTAGATGGTGCTAGTTACTTGTGAGATCTTCTAGGTGGTGCTAATTACTTGTGAGATCTTCTAGATGGTGCTAGTTACTTGTGAGATCTTCTAGATGGTGCTAATTACTTGTGAGATCTTCTAGGTGGTGTTAATTACTTGTGAGATCTTCTAGATGGTGCTACTTACTTGTGAGATCTTCTAGATGGTGCTAGTTACTTGCGAGATCTTCTAGATGGTACTTGTTACTTGTGAGGTCTTCTAGATGGTGCTAGTTACTTGTGAGATCTTCTAGATGGTGCTAGATGGGTGAGAGATCTTCTAGATGGTGATAGTTAAGTGGGACATCTTTCAGATGCTGCTAGTTAGGTGAGAGATCTAGATGCTGTTAGTTTAATGGGAGATATTCTAGATGCTGCTATTTAGGTGGGAGATCTTGTGGATAGTGCTAGTTAGGTGGGAGATCTTATAGATGCTGCTAGTTAGGTGGGAGATCATCTAGATTCTGCTAGTTAGGTGGGAGATCTTATAAATGCTGCTAGTTAGGTGGGAGATCATCTAGATTCTGCTAGTTAGGTGGGAGATCTTCTAGATGGTGCTAGTTATGTGGGAGATCTTATAGATGGTGCTAGTTAGGTTAGAGATTTTCTAGATGCTGCTAGTTAGGTGGGAGATCATCTAGATTCTGCTAGTCAGGTGGGAGATCTTATAGATAGTGCTAGTTATGTGGGAGATCTTATAGATGGTGCTAGTTAGGTTGTAGATCTTCTAGTTGCTGCTAGTCAGGTGAGAGATCTACAGTAGTATACATACTAGACAGTCATGAAATAAGACTATTTGGAAAATTAATTTTTAATTGAAAAATACACGGCAATGACATGACAGATAATTGATTTAATAAGAGATATGACTGCACTTTGTTATTATAAACAATGTTACAGGCTCTGGCGTAAAAGCGACCAATATTGAACACATTTTGGCAAGTTCTTCGTCGTGGTACTATTTCCTAATAACAGCAACAGTTACCTTCTCCAC